>NC_090332.1:59715597-60015597 GCF_035084215.1 Heptranchias perlo
TGGTGAAAGGGAACATGGAAGTGGAGACGCCACTCAAAGCGCTCCCACATCTCATCCGTTGCCCCCCCTCTCAACCAGTACCCGGAATGCTGCCTCATCTCCAGGTGGTCGAGTCTGCCCCTGCACAGGTGCAGGTGGAGCAGTCTTTGGAGGGGCCCTCACGGGCACCGAAACCCAGAGGGCGTAGGCCCAAAGCATCTAAATCGGTCAGGGCATGAACAAGAGCAACCTGCTACTACCTCTGCTGCAGCCAAAGGGGAAGCACCACGTAGGAGTACTCATAAGCGTACGGCAAAGGTTTTGTGAGCACAAAGGGGATGCACAAGGGTGTTTGATGGTTTGTCATGTTTTTTATTTATATTTGATTTTTGTTCATGGCACATTAAATATTATTATTGTCACCACTACTGCCACATCTTGGCCATTCTTGACTGGCTTGTGTAATAAGTCCCTTTCATGAGGTTCACCATGAACACCCACACTAGATGCCACCCATTGGGTCACCCTACAGTGGGTGTATGTGTAGTTGCACGACTATTTTGTGCAGATGCCTGTGGCGCTGCACTGTATTGTGGAGCTCCACGTGGCGAAGGTGGACGGCGTGCCTGGCAAGGCTGATGATGTTGCTCGTCCTCGGATGAAGTGATGAATGCAGCTAAGGTGCCCCCCCACCCCATCCTGACCGAGTTTGAGGGGGTCTGCAAAGTAGGTAAATGTCTTTGCACAGCAGAGTTTATGGTATAAATTAAGAATTTTGAATGGAAAGTGTTGCAACCAAAACTTTGTCTGAAGTGACAGAGTGCCCTGCTGCAATAAATGGGGTATTCCCCCCCAACTGTGAAATAATCCTTTGCATCTCCCACTGGCTGCTGGCTGAAACACGTCTGCTCCAACAGGGAGTGTTTCCCACATCACGGGAAACACGCTGTGGATCCTTCAAAATTGCACCCCTGCCAAAATCTCCAGTCAATTAGGTCTGTCAAGTACCTCAACTACCTAAATAACAACGTAAATTATCATCCCCGCCAGCTTTAATTGCCGATGGGAGCCCCGCGCGCACCCGAACACGTCTTTGGGGAACCCGGAAGTCAGCGGGTTGGAGCCGGGCTCCGAACCCGCTCCGGGATTCTGCCATTTTAGGAGCCCCCCGCCCCCAACGGACCGCTCGGCCATCCAAAAATCGGTCCCTTTATCTTTGCTTTCAAGATTTAATTATCTACTCAATAATTATACTTAACAATGAATCAATTATTATTCAAAGGTGTTGTATTTTAATATAAAGAAACTATTATAAAAGCAAAAAGTTGTGTCTGCCAAAGCACTGCAACATGTATGAATACAGCTATATTTCAGGCACTGAGATATGGATTCATGCTGATACTCAATTTGTAGTCATATCATTAAGCAGAAGGAAGGACAGATGAGGGAGTAATAATTTTTAAAAAAAATAAAACTCCAGCAATAAAAAGAAAAAGACTTTTATTTATATAGCGCCTTTCACAATCTTGGAACGTCCCAAAGTGCTTTACTGCCAATGAAGTGTGGTCACTGTTGTAATATAATCCATTACTGAATTCCCACCCCCTCCCCCACAACCCCTTCTCACACACATCAAAAAAATCTACTTCTCTATCAAATATACAGATGTGAGGGTCAGAAAAGCTAGTATAAGATAAAATAGAAAGTACTCCACCTCAGAGGAAAGCACAGGTGCAGGAAGCAGAGTGTGACTATCAGCAGGGTAGTGGGAACTTCGGGGAGGTAGAGAAGGAGGTCCCGCAGACACTAGTCCTATCCAATGTACTTACTACCTGAGATGGATAAGGATGTAAGCTACAGGGAGGATGGCCAGAATGCAAACCATGGAGCAGGAGGCAGTCCAAGGTTTGGGGGGGGGGGGGGGGGCGCGCGGGGAAGGTGGGGGGGGGGGGGGGGAGAAAGAGGAGAATAGGAAGGTTGTAGTCATAGGGAATTCAATAATTAGGGGGATAGGTAGCGTCATCTGCAGTTGCGACCGAGAGTCCAGGAGGGTGTGTTGCCTACCTGGTGTAAGGGTAAAGGATATCTTGGAGCAACTGGAGAGGAACTCAGAAAGGGAGGGGGAAAATCCAGTTGTCATGATCCATGTTGGTTAAAATAAGCCTGAAGATAAAAGAAATAAGAGATGAGACTAAAGGTCAGACCAAAGTAAGGAATAAGGGTCACATAAATGGTCAGGGTACAAATACAGTTATAGAACATCAGTATAAAATGACTATTAAAATAAAGTGAGTAGAACAATTAATAAAAACAAATTAAATTGCCTGTACAGCAATGTGCACAGCATCCAAAATAAAATGGGGGCACTGGAGGCAATAATTCGTAGCGGGGAACCAGATGTAGTCGGGATAACTGAAACATAGCTACACGAAGAACAGGACCGGCAGTTAAATATTGCGGGATATAACTTATTTAAAAAGGATATGGAAGGGGGGGGGGCGTTGGCAGCTGTATTAATTAGATAAAATAATGGCAGTAGAAAAAAGGGACATAACCAACATTAAGATAGAAACAGAATCCATATGGATTGAGATAAAAGGATGAGAGGAGATCGATCACACTAACAGAGGTATTCTATCGAACACCTAATAACGGAAGGGAAATGGATGAAGAAGTATGTAAGCAAATCTGTGAAATAAGTAAAAGACATAGAATAATAAACTGGCCAGAAGAGGTACGGAAAGGGAGAAAAGGGAATGGAGTTTTTACAGTGTGTTCACCTTTCTTACCCAGTACGTAAGAAGCCCAAGAGAGGAATCAAGGCTGGATCTAGTAATGGGAAACGAACCAGAGCAGATAAGACAAGCAAGCATAGGTGAACATTTAGGCAATAAAGTAAAGTTTAAAATAATGATTGAGAAAGACGTGCAAGACAAAGACCAAAGTAACGGATTGGGAAAAAAGCGCTAATTTTGAGTGGATGAAAATGGAACTAGGAAAGGTAAACTGGAAAAAAAAATTGACAGAGATAGAACAGCAGTGGAAAATATTTTTAAAAGGCGATCAGGAGAGTTCAAGAAAAATATATTCCTCCAAAAAACAAGAGCAAACTAGCCAATAATGAAGCAACATGGATGAATAAAGAGGTATGGGTAAAATTGAAACTAAAAAAAAATGGCATAAACTAAGCACATAGTCAATAAAAGAAAGAATGACAAAAAGTAATACGAAGAGGTTAGGAAAGAAGTAAAAAAAAAATTAGGAAAGCAAAGAGGAATTACGAAATTAAATTATCAAGGAATATAAAAAGAAACTGTAAAGTATTCGATGATACATAAATAACAAAAGAAAAATCGAGATAGGGATAGGGCCACTAAGGGATGCAGAAGATAAACTTTCAGGTAATTAGAGCAAAATGGCAGAAATATTACCAGGGAGACTAAGGCAGACATAACATTAGAAAAAGTGATCAAAAAAGATATGAAGACATTTCAGATAGAAAAGGGGGAGATTATTGATAAACAAAATCAAATTTAGAGAGAGGATAAAACCCCTGGATTGCACCCAACTATATAAAAAGTTAGGGAACAGATAGCAGAGGATATAATATATATATAAAAATAAAGTTAGAAAAGGGAATAGTGCCAGAGGACTGTGGACAGCCAATGTGATTCCTATATTTAAAAAAGGAGAAAGGCCAAGTCCAGAGAACTAAAGACTGGTTAGCCTAACTTCAGTGGTAGGTAAGAGAATGGAATCTTTACTCAAAGATGTAATGGAAAAACATCTAGGAACCGAAAATCTAGCAAAGAGTAGTAAGCACGGATTCCAAAAGGGAAGGTCATGCTCCACCAACCTTATTGAATTCTTTGACGAAGTAACAGAAAGAGGAGACAAGGGCAACGTAGTAGATGTAATATACTCGGATTTTCAAAAGGCCTTTGATAAGGTACCTCATTGTAGCCTCATGTCTAAGGTCAGAGCATGTGGAGTTGGGGGACAAGTAGCAGAATGGATAGCAAGCTGGCTAGAAAATAGAAAACAAGAGAGTAGGAGTTAATGGTAGTTACTCAGACTGGCAGGTGTTCCACGAGGATCGGTGCTGGGACCACTGTTGTTCACCATATACAAACAACTTCGACTCGGGAATCGGAAATACAATTTCAAAATTTAAGGTTGACACAAATTGGGGGGTATATTTAATACTGAGGAAGACTGCAACAAAATACAAGACATCAATAAACTTGCAGAATGGGCACATAATTGGCAAATGAATTTCAATATAGATAAGTGTGAGGTGGTGCATTTTGGTAGGAAGAATAAGGAGGCCACATGCTCCTTGGAAAAGGAGAGTTTAAATGTGTTAAAGGAGCAAAGGGATCTCGAGGTACAGATACACAAATCAGCGAAGCAGGTTAATTAGGCCATTAAAAAAAAGCAAACAAAGCACTGGGGTTATTTCTGGAGGGATTGAATTGAAAAGTGGAGAAATTATGTTAAACTTGTGTAGAACTTTGGTTCGACCACACTTGGAGTACTGTGCAGAGTCTGGTCTCCATATTATAAAAAAGATAGAGAGGCTCTAGAGAAGGTGCAAAAAAGATTTACAAGGATGATACCAGAACTGAGGGGTTATACCTATCAGGAAAGATTGAACATGCTGGGGCTGTTTTCTCTAGGAAAAAAAAAGGCTGAGGGGTGACCTAATAGAGGTCTTTAAGATTATGAAATGGTTTGATAGACGTAAAGAAGATGTTTCCACTTATGGGGGAGACCAAAACTAGGGGCCATAAATATAAGATGGTCACTAATAAATCCAATAAGGAATTCAGAAGAAACTTCTCTACCCAGGGAGTGTGGAATGTGGAACTTGCTTCCACAAGGAGTAGTTGAGGCGAATAGCATAGATGCATTTAAGGGGAAGCTAGATAAACACATGAGGGAAAAAGGAATAAAAGGTTATGCTGATGGAATAAGAGGAGTGGGAGGAGCCTCGTGTGGAGCACAAACACCAGCATAGACCAGTTGGGCCAAATGGCCTGTTTGTGCTGTACATTCCATGTAATTCTACGTAATTAATACTTAAAAACTTATTAATCTTTTCTATTAAGTTTCATAAAAAGACAGTTAACTTAGCAAACACATTTTGATTTAGGATAAGCTGAAAAGAAATGGCATGAAATATGAGGACAACGACTTGGGTACACTGTGAAATGATGAGAGGTGAGAGTGACTGCCCTTGACATCAAGGCAGCATTTGACCGAGTGTGGCACAAAGGAGCCCTAGTAAAATTGAAGTCAGTGGGAATCAGGGAGAAAACTCTCCAGTGGCTGGAGTCTTACCTAGCACAAAGGAAGATGGTAGTGGTTGTTGGAGGCCAATCATCTCAGTCTCAGGACATTGCTGCAGGAGTTCCTCAGGGCAGTGTCCTAGGCCCAACCATCTTCAGCTGCTTCATCAATGACCTTCCCTCCATCATAAGGTCAGAAATGGGGATGTTCGCTGATGATTGCATGATGTTCAGTTCCATTCGCAACCCCTCAGATAATGAAGCAGTCCGTACCCGCATGCAGCAAGACCTGGACAACATCCAGGCTTGGGCTCGTAAGTGGCAAATAACATTCATGCCAGACAAGTGCCAGGCAATGACCACCTCCCCATGACATTCAACTGCGTTACCATCACCGAATCCCCCACCATCAACAACCTGAGGGCCACCATTGACCAGAAACTTAACTGGACCAGCCACATAAATACTGTGGCTATAAGAGCAGGTCAGAGGCTGGGTATTCTGCGGCGAGTGGCTCACCTTCTGACTCCCCAAAGCCTTTCCACCATCTACAAGGCACAAGTCAAGAGTGTGATGGAATACTCTCCACTTGCCTGGATGAGTGCAGCTCCAACAACACTCAAGAAGCTCGACACCATCCAGGACAAAACAGCCCGCTTGATTGGCACCCCATCCACCACCCCAAACATTCACTCCCTTCACCACCGGCGCACTGTGGCTGCAGTGTGTACCATCCACAGGATGCACTGCAGCAACTCGCCAAGGCTTCTTCGACAGCAACTCCCAAACCCGCGACCTCTACCACCTAGAAGGACAAGGGCAGCAGACACATGGGAACACCACCACCTGCACGTTCCCCTCCAAGTCACACACCATCCCGACTTGGAAATATATCGCCGTTCCTTCATCGTCGCTGGGTCAAAATCCTGGAACTCCCTACCTAACAGCACGGACTTCCATGGTTCAAGGCGGCGGCTCACCACTACCTTCTCAAGGGCAATTAGGGATGGGCAATAAATGCTGCCCTTGCCAGCGACGCCCACATCCCATGAAAATTTTTTTTTAAAGACCAGGGTACGGTTATGACAGGTGTCTTTAATTAAATAACAGAGTCAGGATAGAGGTACATGAGGAAAGGGTTCAGGTGGTATAAATCAAGCAGGAATAGTTATTGGTGTATATTATTGTAAATCTGTGTTTTGTCTTTGCTCGTGCTTACTTACCTAGAAATTAAAAATCTCTGCTATGTAGTTTATAGCCTAAGCC
This sequence comes from Heptranchias perlo, assembly GCF_035084215.1. Classification (NCBI taxonomy): domain Eukaryota; kingdom Metazoa; phylum Chordata; class Chondrichthyes; order Hexanchiformes; family Hexanchidae; genus Heptranchias; species Heptranchias perlo. Next base: position 59,722,134 of record NC_090332.1, read on the forward strand.
ATAGTCTGTTTATGGCTTAATCATAAACGCCATCGACCTGAAACGTTAACTCTGTTTCTCTCTCATAAGAACATTTCTCTCCACAGATGCTGTCTGACCTGATGAATGTTCCCAGCATTTTCTGTTTTTATGTCTGTTTATTCTACCACTTTCCAAAGTCTAGATGATTAAAAGAGGCTATTAAAAGATTAAAAGAGCTACCCAATAAGCTGGACACACATATTACCAGATATTGTGCATATTAAGTCACACGCCAACTCACAGGTAGCAAGGGCTTGCTTACAGGTGTGGTTTTTTTTGCACTAAGCATGAGGAAAATGTCTTTTTAAAAAAAAGGTTTAATGTTTCTGAAATGCTCACAGGTAAGGCAACAAGATAATGGAATACTTTGAGGTATGGCCTTCAACTTTAAAATCAAAGCAATGTATTTTGAGCTTGCCTATTTATATTAATAAAATCAGTGAAGTGGAAGGAAAGCCTAATAAATCAACGAAGAGAGAGCGATTTAATGGATAAATAATGCATAACGCAAAATGAAAGCAAACATATTTTTGTGTATGAAAAGTTTCAAGCAAAGCTGATGGAACGTTCATGGGGTTTGTGAAATTACTTTTAAAAAATCAGTATTAAAAATATTGGAGCACAGGTGTATTCATAGCTGCACTGAATTATGCAAGCAATCCAAGTGGCTACTGTACTAAAAATTGTTGGAGGAAATTATTCCAGAACAAAGAAAACGTAATCATGAAATACAAGGAGCACATTTTTGTTACATTTTCTTTGGAAGAGTTGGAGCACACAAATTATAAAATAAGAAAGCACAAGGCCACTGATAGCTTTTCCTGGCCAAATGTACCCTAATCTAAGACATCAAATGATGGAACCAAAGTGAACTGAAATAAGAATGATTCAAAGTGAATAAAAGAACTCAATCAGGTTGTGCTTTACATCTCACAATATACAACATGGGTAGTGAGATCAAGGTACAAATCACAACCTATCAAGCTGGTACAAGATAGCTACATATTCAATGTACCGTTTGCAACTGCTGTACTATAGATGTATGACCTGGTCAACAGCCTTGCTAACAAACTTAAAAATAAGGCTGGGCAAGTTCTTTCAAAACAACGTTATAAAATTTTAGATCTGAACTTACAAAATGTAGACCATGTGATAAATCCAAACAACTTTCCAGTTTTCAAGACAATGAGATTTTAAAAAAATATATATTCATTCTTGGGATGTGGGCATCACTGGCAAGACCAGCATTTATTGCTCATCCCTAGTTGCCCACGAGAAGGTGGTGGTGGGCCTTCGGCTCGAACCGCTGCAGACCATGTGGTGCAGGTACTCCCACATTGCTTTAAGGTAGGAAGTTCCAGGATTATAACCTAGCAACAATGAAGGAATAGCTATATATGTCCAAGGCAGGATGATGTGTCACTTGGAGGGGAACTTGGAGGTGTTGGTATTCTCATGCACCTGCTGCCCTTGTCCTTCTAGGTGGTGTAGGCAATGTGCTTGGGAGGCGCTGTCAAAGAAGCTTCGGCGAATTGCTGCAGTGCATCCTGTAGATAATACACACTGCAGCTACAGTACTCCGATGTTGGAGGGAATGGATGTTTAAGCCATTGGTTGGGGTGCCGATCAAGCATCCTGCTTTGCCCTGGATAGTGTCGAGCTTCTTGTTTGGATGGGTGCAGCTCCAACCCTACTCAAGTGGAGAGTATTCCATCACACTCCTGACTTGCGCCTTATAGGTGATAGAGATGCTTTGGCGAGTTAGGAGGTGAGCCATGCACGCAGAGTACCTAGCCTCTGAACTGCTCTAGCAGCCATGGCATTTCAGTGGCTGCTTCAGTTCAGTTTCTGGTCAATAGTAAGCATCAGGATGTTGATGGTGAGGGACTCTGTGATGGCTATGCCATTGAATGTCAAGGGGAATTGGTTAGACTCTCTCTTGTTGGAAATAGTTATTACCTGGAATTTGTGCGGCGCGAATGTTACTTGCCACTTATCAGTTCCAGCCTGGATGATGTCCAGGTCTTGCTGCATGCGGTCATGGACTGCTTCATTATCTGAGGAATTGCGAATAGAGGTGAACACTGTGCAATCATCAGCGAACAGCCCCACTTCTGACCTTATGATGGAAAGTCATTGATGAAGCAGCTGAAGATAGTTGGGCCTAGGACACTGGCCTGAGGAACTCCTGCAGCGATGTCCTGGGGCTGAGATGATTCGCCTCCAACAACCACAACCATCTTCCTTTGTGCTAGATACGACTCCAACCACTGGAGAGTTTCTCTCCCTTATCTCCATTGTCTTCAGCTCCTTGGTGCCACAATTCGTCAAAAGCTGCCCTGATGTCAACGGCAGTCACTCTCACCTCTAGAAGTGAACTTGTGCCCATCAAGGCTGTAATGAGGTCTGGAGCCAAGTAGTTCTGGTGGAACCCAAACTGAGCATCGGTAAGCAGGTTATTGGTAAGTAAGTGCTGCTTGATAGCACTTTTGAGGACTCCTTCCATCACTTTGCTGCTGATTGGGAACAGGTTGATGGGTCGGTAATTGTCCAGGTTGGATTTGTCCTGCTTTTTGTGGACAGTTCATACCTGGGCAATTTTCCACATTGTTGGGTAGATGCCAGTGTTGTAGCTGCACTGCGACAACTTAGCTAAGATCTTCAGCACTATTGGCGGAGGTTGTAGTCTTTGCTATGTCCAGTGCACTCCATTTCCTGATGTCAGGTGGAGTGAATCAAATTGGCTGAACACTGGCATCTGTGAGGGGGGCGCAGCCAGGTGGAGGACCCAGGTGGAGGTAGAGAAGGATCATCCACTCAGCAATTCTGGCTGAAGATGGTTGCGAACAGTCAGTCTTGCACTTCACTTGCACTCATCACTGAGGATGGGGATGTTCATGGAGCCTCCTACTCCAGTTAGTTGCTTAATTGTCCACCACCATTTGCGACTGGATGTGGCAAGACTGCAAAGCTTTGACCTGATCCATTGGTTGTGGGATTGCTTAGCTCTGTCTATAGCATGCTGCTTTTGCCAATCAACAGGCACGTAGTCCTTTGCTGTAGCTTTACCAGGTTGGCACCTCATTTTCAGGTACAACTGGTGCTGCTCCTGGCATGAACTCCTCATTGAACTAAGCTTGGTCATCTGGCTTGATGGCGATTGAGAGTGAGAGATATGCTGAGCCATGTGGTTACAGATCGTCCACAGCGTCTCATGGTTTTCCAGTTTTAAGGTGCAAGACATGTTCTTAATCTATCCCACTTCGCGATCGTGTCCCCAGTGTAAAGACAGGACTTGGTCTCTATTGTGTGGTGGTCACTCCTACCATAACTGTCATGAACAGATGCATCTGTGACAGGTAGGTTGGTGAGGACGAGGTCACGTAGGTTATTCCCTTGTGTTGGTTCTCTCACCACCTGCTACCAGCCCAATCTGGCAGTTATGTCCTTCAGGTCAGTGGCAGTACTACCAAGCTACTCTTGATGATGGACACTGAAGTCCCCCATCCAGAGTACGTTCTGTGCCCTTGCTACCCTCGGTGCTTCCTCCAAGTAGTGTTCAACATGATTAATCAGCTAAGGGAGGGCAGTAAGTGGTAATCAGCAGTAAGATTCCTTGCCCATGCTTGACCTGAAGCCATGAGATTTGATGGGGTCCGCAGTCAATGTTGAGGACTCCCAGGGCCACTCGCACCCTACCGCCATTTCCACCCCCCCACCCCGACAGTATACCATGTGCTCCCTCCTCTGGTGGGTCTGTCCTGCCAGTGTGACAGGGCATATCTAGGTTGCTGATGAAGGCACTTTGGCTAAATGATAGTTATACTTACAGAATCCTATGTCAGGCTGTTGCTTGACTAATCTGTGAAACTGCTCTCTCAACATTGGTACCAGCCTCCAGATGTTAGTGAGGAGGACTTTGCAGGGTAGACTGGGCTTGGTGTGCCTTTGTCGTGTTCTGATTCAGAGCCAAGTGGTTTGTCCGGTTTTATTCTTTTCTAGCAGTTTGATACAACTGAGTGGCTTCCTAGGCCATTTCAGAAGGCAGTTATGAGTCAACGACATTTCTGTGGGACTGGAGTCATACAAAGGCCAGACTGGGTAAGGACAGCAGGTTTCCTTCCCTAAAGGACATTAGTGAACCAGTTGGGTTTTTACAACAATCTGACAGCTTCACTTCTCCAGTCACTTTTACTGGTACCAGCTGCTCATTTCCAGATTTTTAAAAAAAAAATTAATTCAAATTCTAAAAATGTCAGGGTGGGATTTGAACTCTCATTCTCTGCATTATTAGTCCAGACCTCTATGACAACCACCAAACACTGCATATCAACCAGGAGTATTAAGACACTGAGATGTTACAAACAGATAGGCTAAATTATGAGCACAAACCAAGCACTGACCTGAGTTTATGTGCGGAAAATAAATGCATTCCCCGTGCTCTTCCATGGCTCTGGGTTAGATTTTCTCAAATGATTAAAAATCTAGCATACATGAATTCAGACATGAGGGTTCTGACCACAAGGAACAATTTAAGCATCAACCAAGACAATTTTGGAAAATACAACAAAAATTATTTCTGGTGGAAAACAGGTTAAAATCTGTTGCAACCACATCCTTGAACCTTGACCTTTAAAACTGACCACACTGACTGAATTGAATTGTCCCATACAATACCTGAGAATGATTATATAGAGTGGACGGAGAAATGGTAAAATAAAATCAGAATAAAACTGAACATAGGCTATAACTTCACGCCCCTTAATATGTAGATTAATGCTGCAAAAGACAGTATTTAATAGATGAATGTAATACTTAGAAATGCTGAAGTGAAATGCATGATCTAGAGTGAAGTGAAAAGTACTCTAGATATATTTTTTAAACACTGGATTTGACCAGCTGCAGCTTGAAAGCTAGCAGTTTACTATAGATCATTCAGGAAAAATCATTTTTTAAAACTCGACCAATTCCATTTTTCATCTTTATCGATGATCAAGTGGACATCACCAAAATTCAAAGTCTTCTCCAACTTAACTAGCTAATCTCGTGGGGTACGTAAAACACTCCTTGTTCCAGTCCTACTCAGGTCCCCTCCCTCACCTCTTTTTCCAGTACATTCATGACTGTATCGGTGCACTTCCTGCTCTCGCCCCGAACTGGAAAATTTCACCAACTTTGCTTCCAATTTCCACCCCTCCCTCGTCTTTGTATAGTCCATCTCCCATTTCCCACACTTCTGCCCTCACCCCCTTCCCCTCCCTCCCAGAACAATGATAGGGTCCCCCTTGTCCCCACCTTCCAGCCCACCAGCCTCCACAATAAAAGGATCATGCTCCACCATCTCCAGCGCGATGCCACCAAACACATCTTCAATTCCCCATTCAGCATTCCGAGGGGACCATTCCCTCCATGGCACCCTGGTCCATTCTTCCATTACCCCCAACACTTGCTCTCTTTTCCACGGCACTTTCCCGTGCGAGCGCAGGAGATGCAACATCTGCCCTTTCATCTCCTCCCTTCCCATTGCCTAGGGCCCCAAACACTCCTTCCAGGTGAAGCAGTGATTTACCAGCACTTGTGTCAATTTAGTATACTGTATTCACTGCTCACGATGTGTTCTCCTCTACACTAAGGCGGCCAAATGCAGATTGGGTGATCACTTTGCTGAACACCTCCACAAGCGTGACCCTGAGCTTCCAGTCACTTACTATTTTAATTTTCCGTCCCATTCCCACTCTGACCTCGGCCTCCTGCACTGTTCCAATGAAGCTCAACGGCTCGAGGAACAGCACCTCATCTTTCAATTAGGCACTTTACAACATTCCGGACTCAACATTGATTTTGATAACTTTAGGTCATAACCATTGCTCCCATTTTTTTGGACAGCAGCTGCTGGTAATGATTCTGCTGTTGCCAGTTACAGCTCCTCTAGACCCACCTTTGTTTCTTTACTCGTCCCATTACCTTTGCCTTGCACCATCATCCCTTTCGACATTTAGTCACTCCTGCCCTCCACCCTATCAAAGTCCTTCCCTTTTGTTCTTTCCTCCCCCACCCACCACCCCTCCCCCCTTTTCCCTGGCTCTGTACTTGATTAAAAACTGTTAAATCTTTATTTCTTCCAGTTCTGATGAAAGGTTATCGATCTGAAAAGTTAACCGTTTCTTTCTCCACAGATGCTGCCTGACCTGCTGAGTATTTCTAGAATTTTGTTTTTATTTCAGATTTCCAGCATCCACACTATTTTGCTTTTGACTAGTTAATTCCTCACCTGAAAGAAGTGGCAATCAAATAAGCAAGACTGGTGCACTAAGATGACAAATTATATTTTATCTTCAGTGCTGTAAATAACTGTAAAGAAAGGTGGACACCTCCAAACTAACAACTGTGAGCACCCATTATAAACATTTCTAACTTCATCATCTGATCTTTGCCACTTTTTTGTATGAATATATTTTATGTATAATGCGCACGCGTGAGTACATCGACCCTATTCCCACTAAACTGCTGGCCGCCCAACTTCCCTTCCTGGCCCTCATGCTGGCTGTTATCGTAAACTCATCTCAGGTTCTGTCCCTTCCCTTTCAATCTGCCGTGATCATTTATATTCTCAAAAAACCCACCCTTGACCCCCTCTGTTCTTGCAAACTACTGCCTCATCCTCAAACTCCCTTTCCTTTCCAAAGTCCTTGAATGTGCCACCATATCCCAAATCCGCACCCATCTTTCCCACAACTCCAAGTTTGAACCTCTCTAATCAGGTTTCCATCCCTGCCACAGCACTGAAAAGGCATTAATCAGTCACACTATGACTGTGATCCTGGTGCACTATCCCTCAACCTGTCCCTTTGACACAGTTGACCACACCATCCTCCTCCAACACCTCTACTCTGTTTTCCAGCTAAAATCTGACTGCCCACACCTGGTTCCACTCGTACCTTTCCAGTCATAGCCAGAGAATCTCCTTCAATGGTTTCTCTTCCTGTCCCTACACTGTTACCTCTGGAGTCCCCCCAGGATCTATCCTTGCCCCCTCCTATTTCTCATCTACATGCTGCCCCTCACTGACATCATCCACAAACACATCAGCTTCCACATGTATGCTGACCACACTCAGCTGTACCTCACCACCACCACCTCCATCACCCATCTCTCTCGACCCTTTCACTGCCTCTGTACTGTCAGACTGCTTGTTCAACATCCAGCCCTGGATAAGCCTAAATTTCCTCCAATTAAACATTGGGAAGACCAAGGTCTTCGGCCCCCGCCACAAACTCCATTCAATAGCCACCGATTCCATTCCCCTCCCTGGGCACTGCCTTAGGCAGAACCAGACAGTTCGCATCCTTGACGTCTGATTAGACCCTGAGCTGAGCTTCCGACCCCATATCCTCTCCATCACAAAGACCTCCTACTTCCACCTCCGTAATATCACTTGGCTCCGCACTGCCTTAGCCCATCTGCTGTCAAAAACCTATCTATGCTTTTGTTATCTCCAGACTTGTCTATTCCAATGGTCTCCTGGACAGCCTTCCATTTTGCACCCTCCATAACTCTGCTGCACATATTTGGTAGATCAAATCGGGCCAGGACCTACTCCGTTAATGGTAGGGCGTTGGGGAGAGTTATAGAACAAAGAGATCTAGGAGTACAGGTTCATTGCTCCTTGAAAGTGGAGTCACAGGTGGATAGGGTGGTGAAGAAGGCATTCAGCATGCTTGGTTTCATTGGTCAGAACATTGAATACAGGAGTTGGGATGTCTTGTTGAAGTTGTACAAGACATTAGTAAGGCCACACTTGGAATACTGTGTACAGTTCTGGTCACCCTATTATAGAAAGGATATTATTAAACTAGAAAGAGTGCAGAAAAGATTTACTAGGATGCTACCGGGACTTGATGGTTTGACTTATAGGGAGAGGTTGGATAGACTGAGACTTTTTTCCCTGGAGAGAAGGAGGTTTAAGGGTGATCTTATAGAAGTCTATAAAATAATGAGGGGCATAGATAAGGTCGATAGTCAAAATCTTTTCCCAAAGGTAGGGGAGTCTATAACGAGGGGGCATAGATTTAAGGTGAGAGGGGAGAGATACAAAAGGGTCCAGAGGGGCAATTTTTTCACTCAAAGGGTGGTGAGTGTCTGGAACGAGCTGCCAGAGGCAGTAGTAGAGGCGGGTACAATTTTGTCTTTTAAAAAGCATTTGGACAGTTACATGGGTAAGATGGGTATAGAGGGATATGGGCCAAGTGCAGGCAATTGGGACTAGCTTAGTGGTATAAACTGGGCGACATGGACATGTTGGGCCGAAGGGCCTGTTTCCATGTTGTAAACTTCTATATGATTCTAGCTCGCACCAAGTCCCATTCACCCATCATCCCTGGGTTCGCTGACTTATATTGGCTCCTCATCCACAAAACCTTGATTTTAAAACTGCCATGCTCATGTTCAAATCCCTACATGGCCTTGATCTTCCCGATCGCTGTAACGTTCTCCTACCCTCCGGGAACTCTGCGTTCCTCCAACTCGTGCCTCCTGTGCATCCCCCACGTCCTGTGTCCCATTGGTAGCGTCCAGCGTTCTTTGTATGCTTTGTATCGCTTGGTGGTACTTGTACTCAGGTGGTGGGTAGCCATACATACATACAGCCATACATACATACAGCCATAATCTCTAGGAATAAAGGCTTGATAACAACTAAAGACCAGGCTCTAGTATTCTATCCTTCACCACATGGCTATCGGTTGCCTAAAGGTGGAGGTTGGAAACTATGATTTTGTTTGGACATGAAGAAAAACGTGAAAGCCTAGTGGCCATTGTGGAAAATGGAAGAAAGCAAGTTTAAATTGTCAAGGTACGATTTCCCTCCGATGTTCTCAGAGTTTGAACTACATGGCCAGTGGAACACTGAGGCTGATATGTGAACACGGGTTACTACTCTGTCAAAGAGAAAACAAGGCACGGCCTTGGCATTGTCGCTTCCCGAATGAAGTAAAATCAGAAATAAAGGTATTTTCTGACATGGATGCAGATCTTTTGGATAATGATGAAGGTTTTACCTTTCTAATAGAATTTCTGGATCAAATCTATTAGTGAGTTGACCTGTTACGTGCCTACGAGGCCTGGTCAGCATGTGATCGAATTCGGAAAACAGATGGTCATTCAATGGAAGATTATACAAATTGTACAAAAGGTTGACAAAAGTTCAAATTGGAAATCCCTAGATTGGTACTAGCATTTAAATTACTAGATTGTGCTAAGGCGTCTCACGTGGACAGGCAACTGGTCCTAACTGGCGTCCAGTTCTCGAAAAAGGACTGTTGGATCAAATGTCTGCTGCCTTAAAAAAATTCCTGGGAAAATGGTCATTCCCTTCAGCTTTCATGGAACAAATGAGGCCTTCCGCTGTGACACAGTAGAAGATTCGATGGTTACCAGGTTTCAAAATATTTTAAGATACTAAACGCAGGCGCCAGGCTTCAAAATTTTCAAGAGACCAGACGCAGGATTAAAGATAGCCAGATTGGTGATGAAAGTAGGTACAGCAAATTTAATTATATTAACAGAAGACAAAATTGGGACAGTAATAACAGGCGAATGAGTTCCTGGAATGCCCAAGGAAAATTCAGGCGATACTTTAGATGTGACTAAGTATTATGAGGTGAATTGCCCAGAGCAAAGACGCAGGGTCTTTGAAACGATGCACGAAGAAAATATTTGAGGAAGACGACGATAAACATGAACAGATTATACTGGTCACAAGGCGTTTTAATCCTGTGATGAACGTATTAGTCACGGATTCCTTCAATTGTGCGGTGTTATATAATGCATGCACTTCAATTGTATGTGGGGTAAATTGGTTAAAATGTTATCTTGATTCACTAAGTAGTGAGGATCGAAGCAAGCTTAAGGACTATAAAAGTTCTACATGTTTTACGTTTGGAGATGGTTACTCTCGAGTGACCTTGTGGTAATTCCATGTACGATAGCTGGAGTAAGCCATTTTATAAGTACGGATGTAGTCTCCAGTGAGATACCTATGCTTTTGGGTAAACCTTCCATGAAAAAGGCAAAAATGAAACTTGACATGGAACATGATGAGGCAAGCATTTTTGGGAAATCAGGTGATTTTTAAAAAAACTTTTTTGGCTCTTTTGGCAACAATTTCATGGGAGTGTCGGTCAGTTGACATAAAAGCTGCATTTCTGCAGGGTGATACTAGTTTCTGAAACCTCCTGAAAAGGCAGCAGATGCGGAAGGAAAACTAAACAAATGCTTCTATGGATGATGCTTCCAGGGTATGGTATTTTTCGGTGAGATCTGTTTTGCTGAAAATAGGTGGTGTTTAACTAAAAGCAGGTCCCACAATGTTTTATTGAAACCATAACGGAAAACTTTCAGGCATCTTCATGATGCATGCTGACGATTTCTTATGGGGTGGTAATGCGGAATTTGAAATTCATCATTAATAAGGTTAGAGTAGAATTTATAATTGGAAGTTAGGCCTGTGGGACTTTTAAATATATTGGTTTAGACATTAAGCAGAGTGGCTGTGGTATAACTTTAAACCAACAGTCCTATTTAGAGTGTGTTATTCTCAATCCGGTGAATCGTACTAGGTCATCACAGATGTTATATTTAAAGAAGAGACAGAGCAATCACAAAGCTTTACTGGTCAGTTGAACTGGTTGTACACTCAGACTAGACCAGATGCTAGTTTTGAAATGTTGGAGTTAAGTACTTCAATGAAACGCCCCATAGTAGAGAATGGTTTACGGGCAAATAAAATGTTACAAAAATTAAATATAGATGGGTACTTAAGTTCCCATCCTTAGGTGACTCAAAGAAAATGAAGCTAGTTATCTTTAGCGATGCTTCATATGCTAATCTTCCTCATGGGTATTCTAGTGCAGCTGGTTTCATAGTGTTTCTTATGGGTGAGAATGGGAAATGTTGTCTTTTAGCTTGAAGCTAAGAAAATAAAAAAAAAGGTTGTTAAAATTACTCTGGCTGCCGAAACAGTGGCTCTTGTCGACGCAGTGGATATGGGATGCTATTTGGCAAATAGTTTGACTGACACCCTGTACAATGGAAGTACCCATTGAATGTTATGTAGACAATTGTTCATTGTGGGCTAATGTACACTCTACAAACAATGTGAATGGGCAACGATTACAGATTGACCTTGCTGGCTTGCAACACATGCTGACAGGACGTGTGCATGTGTCTCGGAAACAACTAAAGACCAGGCTCTCGTATTCTATCCTTCACCACATGGCTATCCAATTTCAGTGCCTTCAGTCGTGTAGGACCTAAGCTCTGGAATTCCCTTCCTAAACCTCGCTGCCTCGCCACCTCTCTCTCCTCGTTAAGACGCTACTTAAAACCTCTCTCTTTGACCAATGGGTATACTATCTTGGGTCACCTGTCCTAATGTCTCCTTCTCTGGCTCAGTGTCAATTTCTGTCTGATTACGTTCCTGTGAAGTGCCTTGGTTTGTTTTACCACGTTAAATGCGCTATATAAATGCAAGTTGTTGTTGTATATGAATGCGTGCACATATTCACAGGCATGTACGACAGCAAGGTAATAAAAGAAAGGGAACCTGTAAGAAAGCTTTGCTATGCTCATCACCTTCAATAACTTCACAGTTCTACAAAGTTGCATGCACTCAGTGATAAAATTATTACAGCCCTGTTAAGCAAACCTCAAAGCACACCCTAGTCCTGACCCCAGTGCAGTCCAAAAACAATGAAGCAGAGGGCCTACTTCATGTGAGTCAGTCCTCCACAACATCAAAGATGCATGACCAGGATGCCAGTCCACAACAAAATTATGACCAGTGTTTAAGTCTCTATAATTATGCCAAGAACACAAGATCTTCTCCACCAGTACCCCTCACATTCTAGCCAAAAAAACTGCAGAGATACCAATAAAGCTTCACAGTAATCTCTCACAGCCAGTGTCATCACCTGGAATTCTTTCCCTTGAATGTCAAAGTTCAGGTATATTAACCATTAATTGCTGAACCACTGTTACTATAGTATTCATTAAACTATGGGAGATGTGTTTTGCCAATTCATATTGTAGTATGATTTCTCTAAAGCCACTTTCATAATATGTTGTGCGCCTGCCACGTGGTCCCACTAAGCTGGTGTCACTACTGAAGATAAACTTACCAAGTTCACAGCTGCAGCCAGAAAGGAGCAATGTCTTACTAATTCAACTGTGATGATTTGAAGCAGAGAAAAACATGGGGAACTTGTACTGGATTCATAAAGATTCAGAGGTTTCTTGAATTTAAACTTCTGCATACAAGAACAAGTTCCAAATAATGACACTGCCTGAGAAACTGTTCCACAGACAGAAGTAGGCAATGAAATCTGATGCTCTGTGGAGACTTTTTAAGACTGATTTATTCAAAATTTTGAGCTCATGTTGCTAGCATAAATACTGGGCTCTGGCTTAGCAACACTCATCATGATCTTGTAGATGACTGACAGCATAGCCACCTCTTTTCAATGTCACAGAGGGTGAATTCTGGCATGCACTAGTCTGCATGGCTTTGAACTGTACTTTATCCAAGAGGAAGTGTCAAGTTTCCTCTGAATCTGACCTAGAACCAAGATTATAATGAAGAACGTTCAGCTTTCGTGTGCCTGATTGGGTTTCTGAACTTCGAAAGGAACTTAAGGTGGCTGACTTTGCTTTAACAGTATTTACCGTAGCAGCCTGATACTGCTACTTTAATGAAAACGAAGGGATATATGCAGTGCAACAGGAACAGAATATCAAAATAAACCAGGAAAGAAAAACTAGAATCTTAAATTCTGATCAACAGCTCATTACTAAGGCTAATTAGCTTATTGATTAGTTGGCTGGACAACACCTTTGCACAGCAAAATTTAGCTGTGTAAATAAATACTTATACTGGAAAGTACACCTTTTAGCTGTAAAAAGTAATACTGTTTCTTTATTACTCATTTTGTGAAAAAGACCCAAGACAATACTGCAATGACTTGCCAATATAAACTCTGTAAAGCCCAAGTTGCAATACATCAAAAAAAATTGATAGAGGTACTTGAAAGGCTAGCTGTACTTAAAGTAGATAAATCACCCGGTCCGGATAGGATGCATCCTAGGTTGCTGAGGGAAGCAAGGGTAGAAATTGCAGAGGTACTGGCCATAATCTTCCAAACATCTGTAGGTATGGGGGTGGTACCAGAGGACTGGAGAATTACAAATGTCACACCCTTGTTCAAAAAAGGATGCAAGGATAAACCCAGCAACTTTAGGTCAGTTTAACCTCAGTGGTGGGGAAACTTTTAGAAACGATAATCCGGGACAGAATTAACAGTCACTTAGACGAGGGTGGATTGATTTGGGAAAGCCAGCACAGATTTGTTAAAGGCAAATCATGTTTAACTAACTTGATTGAGTTTTTGATGAGGTAATAGAGGGGGTAGATGACGGCAATGCAGTTGATGGACTTTGAAAAGGCGCTGGATAAAGTGCCGCACGTGAGGCTTACCATCAAGATTGCGGCCCATGGACTAAAGGGGGCAGTAGCACCATGGATACAGAATTGGCTAAGGAACAGGAAAGAGAGTAGTGGTGAATGGTTGTTTATTGGTTGTTTATCGGACTAGAAGGAGGTATACAGTGGTGTTCCCCAGGGGAAAGTGCTGGGACCACTTTCCTTGATATATATTAATGATTTGGACTTGGGTGTACAGGGCGCAATTTCAAAATTTGCAGATGACAAAACTTGGAAGGGTACTAAACAACGAGGAGGATAGCGATAGACTTCAAGAGACAGGCTGGTGGCACGGACGGACACATCGCAGATGAAATTTAACGCAGAAAAATGTGGTGATATATTTTGGTTGGAATAACGAGAAGAGGCAATATAAACTAGAGGGCACAACTCTAAAAGGGATACAGGAACAGAGAGATCTGGGGGCAAATGTGCACAAATCGTTGAAGGTGGCAGGGCAGGTTGAGAAAGTGGTTAAAAAAGCTATGAGATCCTGGGCTTTATAAATAGAGGCATAGAGTACAAAAGTATGGATGTCATGATGAACCTTTATAAAACACTGATTCAGCCACAACTGGAGTATTGTGTGTAGTTCTGGGCACCCCACTTCAGGAAAGATATAAAGGCCTTAAGAGAGGGTGCAGAAAAGATTTACTACAATGATTCCAGGAATGAGGGACTTTAGTTAAGTGGATAGACTGGAGAAGCTGGGGTTGTTCTCCTTGAAACAGAGATGGTTGCAAGGAGATTTGATAGAGGTATTCAAAATCATGAAGAGTCTAGATAGAGAGAAACTGTTCCCATTGGCAGAAGGGTCAAGAACCAGAGGACATTGGCAAAAGAACCAAAGGTGACATGAGGAAAAACTTTACACAGCGAGTGGTGGAGGCAAATTCAATCGTGGCTTTCAAAAGGGAACTGGATAAGTACTTGAAAGGAAAAAATTTACAGGGCTACAGGGAAAGGGCACGGGACTAGCTGGAATGCTCTTGCATAGAGCCAGTGCGGACTCGATGGACTGAACAACCTCCTTCCATGCTGTAACCTTTCTACGATTCTATGATCTTTGGAGCTCCAAACATCATGGTTTCTGGTTAGCTCCAAGACATTAAAAAGTGAGTCACTGGGTTCATGGAGATTCATTACTTTACTTTGGTTGTCAAATTGCTTCTTGGAAGTTAAGTATAGAATTACATAGAAAGTTACAGCACAGAAACAGGCCATTCGGCCCAACTAGTCTATGCCATGTTCTCTCAGTTAAACATTCAATGCCCAAACAATTATGGGGCAAATAAAATGTGATCCCTGTTATGCTACAGTTCATATCTTAATGCAAAACACTGGATAGGAAAAGTACTTTACATTGAAATACTTTTCCCCACGTCAAGAGAGGCCTACCTTTCAAAGTTCAACAGGCACAAAAAAATGTGGACAAAAAGCCTCAAGTTTTAAATATAGTACATTAGCAGGTACATTGATAGGCACCAAAATTCCAAGTCCCAAGATCCAGCACTAGAAGTGCCCTGGGTGGGGGGAGAAGGCTTCCACCAACACCATGATCCTGATCCTGATGCTGACTTCACCACCCATTGTGGGATCAGCTCATTAGAATATCACTGGGTGGGACCAAGGCACGAGTCCTGCCAGCAATTGGTGCACTGCACCCGAGAAGTCCAGAAAAAAATGTGTCGTGGGACAATCAAGAGGAAGTACTTCTGAGGGCGCAGCTGCAGCATTTAAAGATTGTCTGCTGTTAAAGCAGAATCAGCATGTAGGATGGTAACGGCATGGTTCCAACAGAAAGCAGCAGCAAACGTCTCAGCGTGTGATATAAATATTCTTGTTCCTGAAATTAAGCACGAGGGGATGCAACAGTAGAGGGGGTAAGCAAGATACCTGCCAATAGCCAGAACCATGTGGAAAGAGGTGGAAGGAAGTGGCAGAAGTAGTGAGTGCCAACCCCGTAATCCCTCAGGACCCCCCTCCAATGCAGGATCAAGTTTAATAACCTTACATTCAGCAAAGTATGTGGCTTATTTCTTTCAGAAAGAAACATTTTAAGATACAATATATGAGCAATTAGAGACATGACATGTGGCAAGTGTACCATGCTTGGGTCAAAAAAGATGACTTTGGACCCCAAGGTGCTCCATCACTGGGGTTTTCTTAGTCATTTTTGGGTCTGTTGTAGACGGATAGAGATTGATTGTTATGGTTAGTCAACAACTCCATTATTGTTGTATCATGTGACTACCAAGATGGTAAAGGCGAACTGATGGACCATGGTATTTTCTTGTCAGTAATTCCTATGTTCCTATGGCTGCAAGCTGCCATTAGTGGAAATTTTGTACATTTCAGAAAGTAGAATTATGTTTACCTTAAAAGTGCATTCACAAACTTAAATAAACCAGTGATACCTGCACATGGGACACTTCAATTAAATGGATGTAGCATCCTATGCTTAAACCTTACCATCTTTATGAGAATTCCATAACAGAACTAATGTGAGTTCTCAAATAGTTGTCAGAACAAATAGTTGCCAAATTAAACTGTCTGTGGCAGATGATAACATTCTTTTGTAAAGCAGGAAAAGATTGCATACAATTCCCAAGGACAGGCTATGAGAGGGCTTCTCTACAATGCAGAACATCCTGGAGCAAATGGCAGCAACAGTAATTTCTGCACATATCTCACAGAACATGGAGGGCTCCTGACACATAGCTCCATGGATATACTGAGTAATGATCTTCCAAGGCTATACACCTTCGTGGATCAATAGTTGTAGGAGGCTGCGGCAATGCTTTGAGCCTGACTTGCTATTCCTCCTCCACCTGTTTCTCCTTCAACAAATAAATCAAGGGGAGAATCTCTATGGGTGAAAAAAACATTTTGCAGCTTTCTGCTTCATTTCAGGGAAATTCTCCAAACATAAGAAACAGCAGGAGTAGGCCATACGGCCCCTCGAGCCCGCTCCGCCATTCAAGAAGACCATGGCTGATCTTTGACCTCAACTCCACTTTCCCGCCCGATCCCCATATTTCTTGATTCCCTTACAGTCCAAAAATCTATCAATCTCAGTCTAGAATATACTCAATGACTGAGCAGCCACAGCTCTCTGGGGTAGAGAATTCCAAATATTCACGACCCTCGAGTGAAGAAATTCCTCATCTCAATCGTAAATGGTCGACCCTTTATCCTGAGACTATATCCCCTTGTTCTACACTCTCCAGCAACAGGAAACATCCTCTCAGCATGTACCCTGTCAAGCCCTCTTAGAATCTTATATGTTTCAATGAGATCACCTCTCATTCTTCTGAACTCGAGTGTACAGGTCCATTTTACTCAATCTTTCCTCATAGGACAACCCTCGTTGCACCACCTCCAAGGCAAGTACATCATCCCTAGGTAAGAAAACCAAAACTGCACATAGTACTTCAGGTGTCCTCTCACCAAAGCCCTGTACAGTTGCAGCAAGACTTCCTTACTCTTGTACTCCAATCCCCTTGCAATAAAGGCCAACATACCATTTGCCTTCCTAATTGCTTGTTGTACCTGCATGTTAACTTTCTGCATTTCATGTACAAGGACACCCAAATCCCTCTGAACATCAACATAATAGTTTCTCACCATTTAAAAAATAATCTGTTTTTCTATTCTTCCTGCTAAAGTGAATAGCCTCACATTTCCCCACATTATACTCCATCTGCCACCTTCTTGCCCACTCACTTAACCTGTCTATATCCCTTTGCAGACTCTTTGCATCCTCCTCATAACTTACTTTCCCACCCAGCTTTGTATTGTCAGCAAACTTGGATACATTACACTCGGTCCCTTCATCTAAGTCATTAATATAGATTGTAAATAGTTGAGGCCCAAACGCCGATCCCTGCGGCACCCCACTAGATACAACCTGCCAAACTGGAAATTACCCTTTTATTCCTATTCCGTTTTCTGTCCGTTAACCAATCCTCAATCCATGCTAATATATTACCCCCAATCCCATGAGCCATAACCTGGCATAACAACCTCTTATGTGGCACCTTATCAAATGTTTTTTGAAAATCCAAATATACTACATCCACTGGTTCCCCCTTATCTACCTATCTTAACAAGATAGTCTGGTGGAAGACTTCTAAATGAAGCTAGGAGCACCAAAAATGAAGTGCAAAAACATTTCCAAGACCACTCCAAAAGTAATGAGTCTCCATATATCATCAAATGAAACACAACAAGTCACGATTCAGATTCCAGTATCAGCCTGCCTCAGCTGCCGTTGTGTTATGCCTGTTTTACAGTGGCGTATCTTAGATTGGAAGATCCTAAAACAGAGATGATGGATTTAGGACAGATGATGTCATCCTCGCCTAAACCCATCACTTGCATGGCTGCATTCACGCTAAGACATACGGACCTTTACATACTTCCTCACTTCTGGCAGAATCTAAAGGTCGGGGGGGGGGGGGGGGGGGGGGTGGAAAGAGAGGATTTAAAATGGGATGTAAAACCTGTCGATTCTCTCCACTCCCCAAGTTCCGACATCTCCAGGTTCGCACCCTGCCAGTCCATTAGAATTTGAGGGTAAAGAATTTACAGAACAGAAGTCTAATCGGCCCAATTTGTCTTTACCAAGGAAGAAGATGCTGCCAAAGTCACAGTTTAAGGAGGTAGTTGAAATACTGGATGGGCTAAAAAGCGATAAAGAAGTAGTGCTAGAAAGGCTGGCTGTACTTGTCACCCACTCCGGATGGGATGCATCCTAGGTTGCTGAGGGAAGTAAGGGTGGAAATTGCAAAAGGTGCTGGCCATAATCTTCTAATCCTCCTTGCATACGGGGGTGATGCCAGAGGCCTGGAGAATTGCAAAGGTACACCCTTGTTCAAAAAAGGGTGTAAGGATAAACCCGGCAACTACAGGCCAGTCAGTTTAACCTCGGTGGTGGGGAAGCTTTTAGAAACGATAATCCGGGACAAAATTAAGAGTCACTTGGACAAGTGTGGATTAGTAAAGGAAAGCTAGAATGGATTTGTTGAAGGCAAATCATGTTTAACTGACTTAATTGAGTTTTTGATGAGGTAACAGAGAGTGTTGATGCGGGCAATGTGGTTGATGTGTATTTGGACTTTCAAAAGGCATTTGATAAAGTGCCACGTAATAAGACTTGTCATCAAAATTGAAGCCCATGGAATAAAAGGGGCAGTGGCAAAATTGGCTAAGTGAAAGGAAACAGTATTGGTGAACGGTTGTTTTTTGGACTGAAGGAAAGTATACAGTGGTGTTCCCCAGGGGTTGGTACTAGGACCACTTTTTTTTAAATACATAAATGACTTGGACTTGGGTGTACAGGCCGATGGAGGATAGTAATAAACTTCAAGAGAACATAGACAGGTTGGTGGAATGGGCAGACATGGGATGAAATTTAACGCAGAGAAGTGCAAAGTGATACATTTTGGCAGGAAGAACGAGGAGAGGCAATATAAACTAAACGGTCCAATCCTAAAGTGGGTGCAGGAACAGAGAGACCTGGGGGTATACGTGCACAAATCTTTGAAGGTGGCAGAACAGGTTGAGAAAGCGGTTAAAAAAAGCATTGGGGATTCTGGGCTTTATAAATAGAGGCATAGGGTACAAAAGCAAGGAATTTATGTTGAACTTTTATAAAACACTGGTTCGGCCACAACTGATGTATTGGGCTCAATTTTGAAATGGAGGCGGGTTGGCAACCGGGGGGGGGGTGAAGGTGCGCGTGGTAAACCTGAATAACAAAAATTTACCTTTCCCGACACGATAGCAATGTAACTGATGGTGATTAAAGTTCTTTCCAGGTTTCGCACCCGGCAGCCAGCCTGATTAATAGGCCAGCTGCCAACAGGATCTACAATGCCCGGGCGGGGAGGGGAGAGAGGGGGAAGAGAGAGAAAGAGAGCGAGACGTCATCCGGCACTGGAACAGAAGATCGGGGGAAGAGAGAGAAAGAGAGCGAGACGTCATCCGGCACTGGAACAGAAGATCGGGGGGGGGAAAGGAGGGGGAAGATCGGGGGGGGGGAAAGGAGGGCGAAGATCGGGGGGGGGAAAGGAGGGCGAAGATCGGGGGGGGGAAAGGAGGGCGAAGATCGGGGGGGGGAAAGGAGGGGGAAGATCGGGGGGGGGAAAGGAGGGGGAAGATCGGGGGGGGGAAGGAGGGGGAAGATCGGGGGGGGGGAAGGAGGGGGAAGATCGGGGGGGGGAAAGGAGGGGGAAGATCGGGGGGGGGAAAGGAGGGGGAAGATCGGGGGGGGGAAAGGAGGGGGAAGATCGGGGGGGGGAAAGGAGGGGGAAGATCGGGGGGGGGAAAGGAGGGGGAAGATCGGGGGGGGGAAAGGAGGGGGAAGATCGGGGGGGGGAAAGGAGGGGGAAGATCGGGGGGGGAAAGGAGGGGGAAGATCGGGGGGGGGAAGGAGGGGGAAGATCGGGGGGGGGGAAGGAGGGGGAAGATCGGGGGGGGGAAGGAGGGGGAAGATCGGGGGGGGGAAAGGAGGGGGAAGATCGGGGGGGGAAAGGAGGGGGAAGATCGGGGGGGGGAAGGAGGGGGAAGATCGGGGGGGGGAAGGAGGGGGAAGATCGGGGGGGGGAAGGAGGGGGAAGATCGGGGGGGGGAAAGGAGGGGGAAGATCGGGGGGGGAAAGGAGGGGGAAGATCGGGGGGGGAAAGGAGGGGGAAGATCGGGGGGGGAAAGGAGGGGGAAGATCGGGGGGGGAAAGGAGGGGGAAGATCGGGGGGGGAAAGGAGGGGGAAGATCGGGGGGGGAAAGGAGGGGGAAGATCGGGGGGGGAAAGGAGGGGGAAGATCGGGGGGGGAAAGGAGGGGGAAGATCGGGGGGGGGAAAGGAGGGGGAAGATCGGGGGGGGGGAAGGAGGGGGAAGATCGGGGGGGGGAAGGAGGGGGAAGATCGGGGGGGGGAAGGAGGGGGAAGATCGGGGGGGGGGAAAGGAGGGGGAAGATCGGGGGGGGGAAAGGAGGGGGAAGATCGGGGGGGGAAAGGAGGGGGAAGATCGGGGGGGGAAAGGAGGGGGAAGATCGGGGGGGGAAAGGAGGGGGAAGATCGGGGGGGGAAAGGAGGGGGAAGATCGGGGGGGGAAAGGAGGGGGAAGATCGGGGGGGGAAAAGGAGGGGGAAGATCGGGGGGGGGAAAAGGAGGGGGAAGATCGGGGGGGGGGGGAAAAAAGAGGGGAAATGAGAGAGGGAGACATCGGGGGCTAAGAGGGACATCAGAGAGGGAGACATTGGACATCAGAGCAGGGTGGAAAGGTAGGTTGATTTTGTGTTTTAACTTTGTGCAATGGTGTTTTATTTAATCTATTTCCTTTATTTTTGCCTGATCCGGCCCTTCACTCCTCGTTTCAGTGGATTGGAAGCAGTGGGACAGCCGCCCAGGTAAGCTAAAAATCGTTCTAACTATCTAACATGTCACAAGTAAAGTACCGTAAGTACCTCAATGAGGTACACTTGGTTCATTAACTATCATCCCGCGGGCTTTAACTGCCGGCGGAACTTCTGGATTCGGGAAGCGCCGCACACACACAGGTGAGTCTGTGGGCAACTCAGAAGTAGTCGGGTTGGAGCCTGTTTCCGAACCCGCTCTGCATTTTTGCAATTTTCACAGTACCCCCCCCCTGCCCCCAACGCACCTGCAATTTAAGTTTAAAATTGAGCCCATTGTGTCCAATTCTGGACACCGCACTTTAGGAAGGATGTGAAGGCCTTAGAGGGTGCAGAAGATTTACTGGAATGGTTCCAGGGATGAGGGACTTCAGTTACGTGGATAGACTGGAGAAGTTGGGGGTTGTTCTCCTTAGAGCAGAGAAAGTTGAGAGGAGATTTGATAGAAGTGTTCAAAATCATGAAGGATTTAGACAAAGTAAATAAAAAGAAACTGTTTCCATTGGCAGAAGGGTCGAGAACCAGAGGACACAGATTTAAGGTGACCGGCAAAAGAACCAAAGACGACATAAGGAAAAACATTTTTTATATAAATGCAGCGAGTAGTTATGATGTGGAATGCGTTGCCTGAAAAGGGTGATGGAAGCAGGTTCAAAAGTGGTTTTCAAAAGGGAATTGGATAAATACTTGAAGGGAAAAAATTTGCAGCACTATGAGTAAAGAGCAGAGGAACGTGTCCAACTGGATTGTTTTACATGCAATGGGCCGAATGGCCTCTTTCTGTGCTGCAACCATTCTATGATTCTATAAATTTGCCTGTGCCAGTTCTAGCTCTCAACTGAAGATGTCCATCCTAATCCCTTTTCACTGCCCATTCTCTACCCTTTTATATGCTTCTTTTTCAAATACCTATCCAATTCCCTTTTGAATGATATTGTAGTCCCTGCCTCAATAGCCAGTTCTGGTAAAGCAGTCATGCTCTAATAGGCCTCTGTGAAGACATTTTAACTTTCCCTTCCAGTCTTCTAACAATACTCCTCAGTTTATGCCCCCTTGTTAACGATTTGTCAATTAGTGGAAACAATTGTTCAATATTTACTCTCAAAAACCTTTCAGAATTTTGAAAACTTCTATCTGATCCTCCTTCTCTCCAGTGGAAAAAAGCTCCTTTTTTAAAAAAAAGCCTCTCTTAATTCCTGGTATCATTCTAGTGAATCATCATTGCGCTTCTTCCCTGGCATTAATATCTTCTCTATTATGGCATGCCCAAAACTGCACGCAATACTCCAACTGTAACCAATATCATATGCGTATTGGACATAAAATCAAGAAAATAACGTTGAATTTGCGTACAACCCAGAATCTCATTTGCCTTTTCTATCTACACTCCAATCTTTATCAATCTATGTATCTCCACCCTAGATATCTGTTTCGTCACTTCAAACTCTGTTTAAAGTCTTATTGTAAACAATTTTACAACACCAAGTTATAGTCCAACAAATTTATTTTAAATTCCACAAGCTTTCGGAGGCTTCCTCCTTCGTCAGGTTGTCAACCCCTGTCCATCACCGGCATCTCCACATCAAAGTCTTATTGTTTAGGGCATACTTCCTTTCACTTTTCTTTCCCTAGAACTTCACATATCTCTGCGATGAACTATAACTGCCCCCTTGTTTGCCCATTCTGCAAAACTATATCCTCCTGCAATCTATACCTAAAACACCCCACCCATCAATACGGGTCACCTTTCTGAGCAGCCTGGGCCTTACCTTCTGATGCCGTCCCCCACCTTCCAGCTTTGTAACATCGCCCATCTCCGCTATGGCTGAAACCCTCATCCATGCCCTTGTTGCCTCTAGACTAGACTATTCTAATGCTGTCCTAGCCGGCCTCCCACCTTGCACCCTCCGTAAACTTGAGCGCATCCAAAACTCTGCTGCCCGTATCCCAACTCACCCCAGGTCCCGTTCACCCATCACCCCTGCACTCACTAACCCTCTGGTCCGACAACGGCTCAATTTAAAAATTCTTGTCGTGGTTTTCAAATCCCTCCATGGCCTCGCCCCTCCTTATGTCTGTAACTTCCTCCAGTCCTACAACTCTCCCGAGATCTCTGCGCTGCTCCAATTCTGGCCTTTTGAGCATCCCCAATTTTCTTTGCTTCACCATTAGCAGCCGTGCCTTCAGCTGCCTAAGCCCCAAGCTCTGAAATTCCCTCCCTAAACCTCTCCACCTCTCTCCTCCTTTAAGGCATTCCTTAAAACCTACCTCTCTTTGACTACCTGTCCTAATATCTCCTTTTGTAGCTCGGTGTCAAATACTGAATGATAATGCTCCTGTGAAGCGCCTTGGGACGTTTACTATGTTAAAGGGGCTATATGAATGCAAGTTGCTGTTGTTTCAGCCAAGCACCTACTATAATACATAAATTTAAAAAGTATGTTTCATGCCCCAACTATAATTCCCAGAATCAATACGCAACCTGCCCAACACAACAATGGACGCACAGCCACCCATATGTCCTATGGCTGTACCATCCCGCTCCTACTCAACTCCTCACCCTTACCCTAAATTACACCTGGAGCAGCAGAATACATGTACCCAATACCTTATGCCCCTAGATATATGTCTCAATGGCCACTGCTTCCTTTTTTATTTCCATCTAACATTAATTTGAACATTTCCACACCAAAAAGAAAAAAAATACTATTCTGCAACCAGGAAGGTCTGAAACAAACCAACTACATGGAATAAGCAGTTCATATTCAAAGCACCTTCAGCATGAAGTAAGACTTTAGCCACAATCGAAATGTTACATAGAATGTACAGCGCAGAAACAGGCCATTCAGTCCAACAGGTCCATGCCAATGTTTATGCTCCACATGAGCATCTTCCCACCCTTCTTCATCTAATTCCATCAACATATCCTTCTGTTCCTTTCTCCCTACCCCTTAAATGCATCTATGCTAGTCACCTCAAGTGCTCCTTGTGGTAGCAAGTTCCACATTCAAGCCACTCTCTGGGTAAAGAGGTTTCTCCTAAATTCCCTATTGGATTTATTAGTGACTATCTTATATTTATGGCCCCTAGTTCTGGTCTCCACCACAAGTGGAAACATCTTCTCTATGTCTACCCTATCAAACGATTCATAATCTTAAAAATCTCTATCAGGTCACCCCTCAGTTTTCCCTTTTCGAGAGGAAAGAACCCCAGCCTCTTCAATCTTTCCTGATATGATACCAGAACTGAGGGGTTATACCTCCTAATAAATATTTTTTGTACCTTCTCCAGTACCTGTATATCCTTTTTATAATATGGAGATCAGATTGGTTAGAATACCCTTGGAGTACTGTGAACAAAGTTGTATGCAAGTTTAACATAACTTTGCTGCTTTTCAATTCTATCCCTCTAGAAATGAACCCCAGTGCATGGTTTGCTTTTTTATTGCCTTATTAACCTAAGTCACTACTTTAGTGATTTGTGTATCTATATCCCGAGATCCCCCTGTTCCTTATACTTCTTGGAAAATAAGTCTGTCATCTCCTTATTCTTCCTACCAAAATATACCACCTATATCAGCTTATCTATATTGAAATTCATTTGCCAATTACACGCTATTCTGCAAGTTTATTAATGTCTTCCTGTATTGTGTCACAGTCCACCTCAGTATGAACTATAATCTGCAATTTGGTGTCGTCCACAAATTTGGAAATTGTACTTCTGATTCCAGAGTCCCAATCGTTTATGTAAATGGTGAACAACAGTGGTCCCAACAACGTTCCTTATGGAACATCACTTCCCACCTTTTGCCAGCCTGAGTAACCACCTTTAACCCCTACTTTGTTTTCTGTTTTCTAGCCAGCTTGCTATCCATTCTGCTACTTGTTCCCTGACTCCACATGCTCTGACCTTAATGTACTATGCAGCACCTTATCAAAAGGCCTTTTGAAAATCCAAATATACTACATCTACTGCATTATCCTTGTCTACTGTTGCTTCTTCAAAGAATTCAATAAGGTTGGTCAAGCATGACCTTCCCTTTTGAAATCCATGCTGACTATTCTTAATTATTTTTTCGGTTTCTAGATGTTTTTCTATTACATCTTTGAGTAAGGGTTCCATTATTTTTCCTACTGACATTAAGTTAATTGATCTATAGTACCCTGGAGTTGCTCTATCTCCCTTTTTAAATATAGGAATTACATTTGCTGTCCGTCAGTCCTCTGGCACTATTCCCTTATCTAATGAATTTTTATATATATGTAATAGTGCCTCTACTATCTCTTCCCTAACTTCTTTTAATATGCGTGGATGCAATCAATCCGGACCAGAGGTTTTATCCTCTCTAAGTTTGATTAGTGTATCAATTATCGCCCCCCTTTCTATCTTAAATGTCTTTATATCTTTTTGATCTCTTCTTCTAATGTCATACGCATCATGTTAGTCTCCCTGGTAAATACTGAGGCAAAGTAATTATTTAATATTTCTCCCATTTTGCTGTCATTACCTGTGAGTTTATCATGTGTATCCCTTAGTGGTCCTATCACTATCCTGATTTTTCTTTTCTTATTTATGTGTCTGTAGGATACTTCACTACTTCTTTTTATATTCCTTGATAATTTAATTTTGTAGTTTCTCTTTGCCTTCCTAATTGTTTTTTTGATTTCTTTCCTATCCTTTTCGTATTCCCTTTTGTCATTCTCACCTTTGTTGTCTATGGACACCTTTTTCCTTAATTTCAATTTTGCCCTTATTTCATTATTCATCCATGGTGTGTCATTACTGGGTAGTTTGATCTTGCTTTTTAGTGGGATATATTTCTCCTGGACTTTACTGATCACCGTTTTAAATATTCACTGCTATTCTAATACTTTGTTTGTCTGTAAATTTTTCTAGTTTATTTCCCCTCTTCCATTCTCATCCCCTGAAAATCAGCTATTTTCCAATTTATTACTTTGGTCTTTGTCTTACTTATGTCCTTCTCAATCTTTACATAAACCTTATTATGTTGTGATCGCTATTGTCTAGATGTTTCCCTATGCTTACTTCTCTCATCTGTTCTGGTTCATTTCCCATTACTAGATCCTGCAGTGCTTCTTCTCTGTTTTTTTACAACCTGGTAAAAAAGGAGTCCTGCAACATTGTCAAAACTCCATTTCCTGTACCCCTTTAACAACCTCCTCTTGCCAGTTTATTCGGGAATAGTTAAAATTGCTCATAATTATTGTTCTATGTCATTTTTTCATTTCACACATTTGCTTACATATTTCTTCCTCCACCTCCTTTCCACTATTAGGTGGTCTGTAGTACACACCTGTTGGCGTGATCGATCCCTTCCTATCTTTTATTTCAATCCATATGGATTCTGTTTCTATCCTTCTGTTAATTATATCCCTTTTTCCTACTGCCATTACGTTATCTCTAATTAGTACAGCTACACCACCCCACCTTCTTACTTCCTTATCCTTTCTGATTATGTTATAACCTGCAATATTTAGTTGCCAGTCCTGTTCTTTATGTAGCTATGTTTCAGTTATTCCTTCTACATCTGGTTCCTCGCTACAGATTATTGCCTCCAGTTCCCCTGTTTTATGTTGGACGCTTGGTACATTGATGTACAGGCAGTTTAATTCATCTTTAATTGTTCTTCCTTTTACTTTATTTTTTTTTTTTTAAAAAGTCCTTTTGTACTTCTGTTTTATAACTATTTGTTTCTTGACCGTTTGTCATCTTTATTCCTTACCCTGGTCTGATCTTTACACTCATCTCCTGTTTCTTTTATCTTTAGGCTTTTGTTGTTGTGACCAGATCCCTCCCCCCATCTTGCTAGTTTAAAGCCGTATCCACAGCCCTATTAATCCTTTCCGCTAGGTGGAGCCCGTCCAGCTCCTTCCTGTCCACTGGTGCCAGTATCCCATGAAATGGAACCCCTCCTTCCAACACCACTCTTTCAGCCATGCAGTCAACTTTCTGATCTGCCTATCCCCATACCAATTAGCACATGGCTTGGGTAGTAATCCTGAGATTACCACCCATGAGGTCCTGATTTTTTAATTTAGTTCCTAGCTTCTGATATTCCCTTAGCAGGACCTCCTCCTTGTTCTTCCTTATGTCTATGAAAATGTATATTACTGATAAAAGGCACCCATCATTATACGCTAGTGTATCATTGCATTTGCCATAAGCGACACCATGGGAAGTTCAGTAACAATAAGACATTACAGTAACTCCAAGAGATGCCAGGTCAGAAAGAGAAATGAGTAAACCAAACATGTCTTCGTGTGTTAAGGTGGAATTTTTTGAAGCAGCAGGAAGACCATAATCTAGCACATCCAATAAACTAGCACGCTTCCTCATTCATTTAAATTCTACATACAAATAGAAGTATACCAACGCTGTACAAAAAGTGTTTAAGAGGCTGAGGACTTGTGTTTTCAGGCCAGCAGTACTAAACAGCTCATCATCCCAAGCTGTTCACAGATTGGCCTTAAGATGAACCCTATACTGTTGGCTGAAGTGCCCAATGTGGACTACCACAAGATGCAACACTACCCAATTTGGTAATGTCTGTTTGGTAATGGGTTGACCTACAATCATGTTCCAAGGAAAACAGCTCTTCGACTAATGACCTTTCTGCTCTGTGCACATTAACTAAATGATATACTACTTTTACTCAAAAGGAAGTACGGTGATATAGAATTTTAGCACTGAATTGTGATTTTCTGAAACAAGTGAAACTCAATCAACCCAGCTCCAGCCAAATTATCCATAAAAAGAATTTAAATAAATTCATGGCAGTAGTCTAGAAACAGAGTGAACACTGCTGACTGCATCTACAATTTTGTGTAAAATTTAAAGAGGTTGGTATAATTCAGTTATATGTCCCCCACTCCCTACGCCTCAGCATTGGCGGTCATGCCTTCAGCAGTCTAGGCACTAAGCTCTAATTCTTTTCGTAAACCTCTCCGCCTCCCTTCGCTTCAAGGCCCTCCTTAAAGTCTACCTCTCCGACCAAGCTTTTAGTCACCCTTCCTAATAGGTCCTTCTTTGGCTCAATGTCAATTTTTGTCCAATTAAGCTTCGTGAAGCACCTTGGGATGTTTTTCTACTTTAAAAGGCAAGTTCTTGTTATATTTTACTTCAATGGTAAGGATCTTGTACTTCTGACTATTCTTGGTCGGAGAGGGCTGCCACACCAATGCACGGGATGTTGATCATGTGGTCAATTTGAATTCAGCAATGACTGACGCTGGACAGGACCCATTTTGGGGGAGAATTCAAATTAACTAATAGTTTAAATTAAGCGATGAATCTTCAATGAGAGTTGTTTTTCTGTGATTTTGTTTTGAATTAACAGACAATTCAAATAAAGCAACTCTAAATTAACAGTATTGCTGATTCCTGATTGGTTTTGGTAACTTTTCTGCTCATTTAGTGACGATGGGATATTTGAGCAAATCAGCACAGCTAACTTAACAGATTGGCTTAAATAATCACCTATCACAACTTTTGAGACATGATATTCCACAGGTGCTTTCAAAGTGTAATGCATACTTTTAAAGGTGACAATTTACACTTAAGATAGCCTACCAAGACTTTTATAATATACAATATAATTATATTATAAATATAAGTATATTGTATATCAGACTTGTAGGATATTATACAAAATTTCTGAATTAACAATTAGAATCCAGCTATATTGTACGTCTTGTGCATAGCATGTATTACACTAACTGTATCTGTGACACAAAATGTCATATTTTCTGATTAACTTAAATAACTATGATTTGCTTAAATAAACAGGTAGGAAAAGCTAACAGCCAGATGGGTCCTTCAAGTAACAGTTGTACATTAAACAAGATCCATTACGTGTGCGAAAAGAACCCATAAAACTTGCCAATACAATTACCCATTCACCAATTTTCATCTCCACAGGTCCACCTTTCTCAGCAGCCTCAGCCCTTGCCTGCTCCCAGAGTTCATTCTTTTCTTTCCCCTTCACTACCACAATACATCTATGCCCCTTACTGTTACTCTCCCCACATGCAAATTGTCCCCTCCGTACCTGTCAGGTCTTTCCACCCATCTGGCCTTTGACCCCTCTCTGCATGTGTTGCCTCACTACTGCTAAACTGTATTACCATGAGCAATACCAAAGCGATCAGCAAGTAAGGGGCAAAAAACTATAAGCAAGATTGGTACGGTTAGGTTCAAATCTAGCCCAGAAATCTGGAAAGAAAGTATCCTTTTCTGATAGATCTTTAAGAGTTTTAAATAAAATTAATTTTGGCAGTCTCAAGCCAGTTCCTGATCACCTGGCAACATCGTTCAGTGAGGATAAAAATGGTTAAACAGACTTGCATTTATTTATTGCCTTATAACATCTCAGAAAACTTGTCAGAGGATCAGATACATTAATTTGTAATACATAGGTAATTGCAACAACCATTACGTACTGTGAGATCTCAAATAATGAGTTGAGTGATCAGTTAATTTTTTGAGGGAGGAATGATGGCTAGGACCTCAAAAGAACTCCCTGTTCTTCAAATAGTGCCATGCAATCTTTATTATCCACCTGACCATGAAAACAGGCAGAAGTGAACTTAGTTTAAATGTCTTATTCAAATGACAATAATTTAGTACTCTCTCAGTACTGCTCTGGAGTATCATCTTCGGTTATGTGCTCAAGCCGTGGACTGGCTTGAACCAGAAACCTTTTGACTCAGTGGTGAGTGTGCCACAAATTAGGCCAAGCTGACATGCAGTAGGGAATGCTCTTCTGAAGCAGAGGTTAAGGACGAATGTTAAGTCAGAGCGTAGGGAGCTTTTACTGTCTGACCAATGCTACTTCTGTCCAGATAAAGATTGGTGTTGAGATTGGGTGTCAAACACCAACAATCTGCACAATTCACTAGATGCAAAATACAGATTAACTACTTGAGTAATTTAAAATGTCAATTATGAAAGCTAATTGCAGAACTTCCCTAACTTTTAAAACCAAATATATTTCCCGAATGGAGCCCCAAAGTCGTAATTTTGACTGGATTAATGTGATTTGCTAGAAATTATCTTAGAAATTGGCTATATAATCACAAATATAAATAACGTCCAAACAGTAACCGCATAACTCGCTGTTTCGCCAGTCAGGGCTGCAATTGAATTTCAGATTAAACAGATCATATTAACAAATTAGAGGAAGGCTTCGTATTTGGTTTTCCTGTCTTTCTGCCCCTCCCCAGTAGCCTCAGTCACACATTCATGGGTACACAATCCAAAAGGCATCTCTGGGCTCTGTGTTTGAAATGTCAAGATAAGTAACGACCTGAAATTAGAAGATATGTTTATTGCAGTATGTCCAATAGGTGAAATAGATTCATTGCTAAAGCAGTTAGTGCTATTTCAATTAACACCTTTAAAAAGGATAAGTAACCAATTGACTCAATTTAAATTTTCATTTCCCTCCTATGTAATTGAAGACATTTCACGCACTTTATAATTGTACATTCCAGGTTTCATAAAGTAATTTTCATCGTTAAAGAAAACTTGAGCGCAGAGGCTGGGAAAGACAGAGAGTGAACCTCTAATGGAGTGAAGTACTAACAGAATGAGAACTTTCAATTGGGAATTTGGTGAGTGTGGGAATTAGAGGGGGAAGGAGGTGCTGAGTGATTTAACCAAAGAACTATAGACTAAGACTGAGCGGAGCATAAAGGGAGCTGCACGAGAAATCACAAATCAAGAAAGTCAAAAAGTGACAACGCAAATCAAGGAGGAACGCCGCAGGTAAGTCAGTAAGTAATTAGTTCATTGGTTGGTGTTTTTAGTGGTTAGTGGTGATAAAAAGAGCGGGAGCAGAGGCCCGAGAGAAGGAGTGGGACCAGCGACCGAGAGCACAGCAGAGCATATAAAGCTGAGACCAACTCAAAGGCAGAAATCTGAAAGAGTGACATCAGAGGGCAGCAGGTTGGTGACTGGTAGGTGAGAAATACATTCTTTGCTCTCTAAGCTAGGGGAGTGGTTTAATCTGGGAACTGGGAACCTAGCAATTGCTAATACTTTATTAAATTAACAAACCAGAAAAATGAATTAGGTTAAAAAACTAAAAATAAACCAAGCGAATTAATTACATAAAAAGTTTAAGTAAATAAATAAAACAAGATTAGATAGAGATGGCAGTGCAGGTGGTGTGTCATAACTGCATCATGTGGGAGTTTGTGGAGAGCAGGGTAATCCCAGGCAACCACATCTGCAGTAAGTGTCCGCAACTCAAGGAACTTCGGCTCAGAGTTGTTGGGCTGGAGTCTGAGTTGCAGACGTTGCGATACATCAGGGAGGGGGGAAGTTACCTGAACATTTTGACCCAGGAGGCAATCACACCCCTTAGGATAGGTAGTGGTTTAGATTTGTGATTTTAGATTAGTGGTCAGGGACAGGAGAATGTGAATGCAAGTCAGGCAGGAAAGGGAACCACAGATGCAGTGGTGGAGAAGCCCCAGCCTTTGCCCTTGTCCAACAGGTACAAGGTATTTGCTACCTGTATGGATGAGAACAAAGACTGCAGGGAGGATGAGCAAATTAACCACGGCACCGTGGTACAGGAGGCCTTTCGAGTGGGGGGAGCGAAAAGGAATGTGGTAGTGTTAGGGGAAAGAGAAAAATCAAGGCTGTAGAGCAGAGTAGTGATTTGGGTGAAAACAAGCAGAATGTGTCATGAAGGGACAGACAGCTTAACAAAGGTAATAGGGCATTAGTGACTAAGATCACATCAGGGAAAAATAGTAAAAAGTTAAAATTAAAGGCGCTATATCTGAATGCATGAAGCATTCGTAATAAGACAGATGAATTAATGGCACAAACAGAGATAAATGGGTTTGATCTAGTAGACATGGTTGCAGGGAGACCAAGTTTGGGAATTAAATATTCCAGGGTACTGGACTTTTAGAAAAGATAGGCAAAATAGAAAAGGGATGGGGGGGGGGGGGGGGTAGCCCTGATAATAAAGGAGGAGATAAAGGCAGTAGTGAGAAAGGATCTTAGCTCAGAAAATCAGGATGTAGAATCAGAATGAATGGAGCTAAGAAATAACAAGAGACAGAAAACACTGATGGGAGTAATTTCTAGGCCCCATAACAGGAATTATGGTGTTGGACAGAATATAAATCAGGAAATTAAAGGAGCATGTAACAAGGGTAATGCAATAATCGGGGGGGGGGGGGGGGGGGACTTTAATCTTCACATAGACTGGGCAAACCAAATTGGCAAAAGTAGTTTGAAGGACGAGTACATGGAATACATTCGAGACAGTTTTCTCAAACAATATGTCAAGGAACCAACTAGGGAACAGGCTATTTTAGATCTAGTATTGTGTAATGAGACAAGGTTAATTAGTAATCTTATAGTTAAGGATCCTCTGGGGTAGAGTGATCATAATATGAAAGGATTTCATATTGAGTTTGAGAGTGATGTAGTTAAATCCAAAACTAGGATCTTAAATTTAAACAAAGCCAATTGGGTTGAGGGGTGAGTTGGCTAAGGTAGATTGGGAAACTAGCTTAAAAGATATGACGGTAGATAAGCAACGGCAAACATTTAACAAAATAATTAATAATTCTCAATGAATATACATTCGCTTGAAGAATAAAAACTCCACGGGAAAAGTGATCCAACTGTGGCTAACGAGAGAAGTTAAGGATAATATTAGATTAAAAGAAGAGGCTTACAATGTTGCCAAAATGAGTAGTAAGCCTGAGGATTAGGAGGTTTTTTTAGAAATCAGCAAAGGATGACCAAGAAATTGATAAAGAAGAAAATTGAATCTCAGAGTAAGCTAGCAAGAAATATAAAAACAGATTGTAAGAGCATCTACAAGTATATAAAGAGGAAGAGATTAGTGAAAGTAAATGTGAGTCCCTTAGAGGCAGACAGGAGAAATTGTAATGGGGAATAAGGAAATGGCAGAGACATTGAACAAATATTTTGTATCTGACTTCACAGTAGAAGATACAAAAAACATTTCCCCGTAAATAGTGGGGAACCAAGGGTCTAATGAGAGGGAGGAACTTAAAAGTAATTAAAATAGTAAAAGTACTGGGGAAATTAATGGGATTAAAAGCTGACAAATCCCCTGGACCTGATGGCCTACATCCTAGGGTTTTAAAAGCGGTAGCTGCAGAGGTAGTGGATGCATTGGTTTCGATCTTCCAGAATTCCCTAGATTCTAGAACAGTCTCTGTGTATTGGAAGGTTGCAAATATAATCCCACTACTCAAAAAAGGAGGGAGAGAAAACTGGGAACTATAGGCCAGTTAGCCTGAAATCAGTAGTAGGGAAAATGCTAGAATCTATTATTAAAGGACATAGTAACAGGGCATTTAGAAAATGATAATATCATGCAGAGTTAACACGGTTTTATGAAAGGGAAAGAGTGTTTGACAAATCTATTAGAGTTTTTTTTTTTTTTTGAGTGTGTAACAAGCAGGGTAGATAAGGGGGAACAAGTGGATGTATTATATTTGGACTTTCGAAAGGCATTTGATAAGGTGCCATACAGGAGGTTGTTACACAAGATTAGGGCTCATGGGATTGGGGGTAATATATTAGCATGGATTGAGGATTGGTTAACGGACAGAAAGCAGAGTAGGAATAAATAGGTCATTTTCGGGCTGGCAGGTTGTAACTAGTGGGGCGCCGCAAAGCCTCAACTGTTTACAATATATATTAATGACTTAGATGAGGGGTCCGAGGGTGATGTATCCAAGTTTGCTGACTATACAAAGCTAGGTGGGAAAGTAAGCTGTGAGGAGGACGTAAAGAGGCTGCAAAGGGATATAGGCAGGTTAAGTGAGGGGGTGAGAAGGTGGCAGATGGAGTATAATGTGGGGAAATGTGAAATTACCCACTTTGGGAGGAAGAATAAAAAAGCAGAATATTTTTTTTTAAAAGGTGGGAGACTAAGACATGTTGGTGGTCAGAGAAATTTGGGTGTCCTTGTACACGAACCACAAGAAGTTAACATACAGCAAGCAATTAGGAAGGCAAATGGTATGTTAGCCTTTATTGCAAGGGGGTTGGAGTATAATAGTAAGAAGGTCTTGCTGCAATTATATAGAGCTCTGGTGAGACCACACCTGGAGTACTGTGTACAGTTTTGGTCTCCTTACCTAAGGAAGGATATACTTGCCTTAGATGGTGCAACGAAGGTTCACTAGATTGATTCCTGGGATGAGGGGTTTGTCCTACGAGGAGAGATTGAGTAGAATGGGCCTATATTCTCTGGAGTTTTTTTTTAATTCGTTCATGGGATGTGGGCATCGCTGGCGAGGACGGCATTTATTGCCCATCCCTAATTGCCCTTGAGAAGTGGTGGTGAGCCGCCTTCTTGAACCGCTGCAGTCCGTGTGGTGACGGTTCTCCCACAGTGCTGTTAGGAAGGGAGTTCCAGGATTTTGACCCAGCGACGATGAAGGAACGGCGATATATTTCCAAGTGTGTGACTTGGAGGGGAACGTGCAGGTGGTGTTGTTCCCATGTACCTTCTGGGTGGTAGAGGTCGTGGGTTTGGGAGGTGCTGTCGAAGAAGCCTTGGCGAGTTGGTGCAGTGCATCCTGTGGATGGTACACACTGCAGCCACAGTGCGCCGGTGGTGAAGGGAGTGAACGTTTAGGGTGGTGGATGGGGTGCCAATCAAGCGGGCTGCTTTATCTTGGATGGTGTCGAGCTTCTTGAGTGTTGTTGGAGCTACACTCATCCAAGCAAGTGGAGAGTATTCCATCACACTCCTGACTTGTGCCTTGTAGATGGTGGAAAGGCTTTGGGGAGTCAGGAGGTGAGTCACTCGTCACAGAATACCCAGCCTCTGACCTGCTCTTGTAGCCACAGTATTTATATGGCTGGTCAATGGTGACCCCCAGGATGTTGATGGTGTGGGATTCGGCGATAGTAATGCCGTTGAATGTCAAGGGGAGGTGGTTAGACTCTCTCTTGTTGGAGATGGTCATTGCCTGGCACTTATCTGGCGCGAATGTTACTTGCCACTTATGAGCCCAAGCCTGGATGTTGTCCAGGTCTTGCTGCATGCGGGCTCGGACTGCTTCATTATTTGAGGGGTTGCGAATGGAACTGAACACTGTGCAATCATCAGCGAACATCCCCATTTCTGACTTTATGATGGAGGGAAGGTCATAGTTTAGAAGAATAAGTGATCTCATTGAAACATATAAAATTCTTACAGGGCTTGACAAGGTAGATGCTGAGGTGCCGTTTCCCCTGCTTGGAGAGTCTAGAACTAGGGGTCATAGTCTCAAGATAAGGGTTTGGCCATTTAGGACCAAGATGAGGAAAAATTTCTTCACTCAGAGGGTTGAGAATCTTTGGCATTTTCTACCCCAGAGGGCTGTGGATGCTCAGTCGTTGAGTATATTCAAGATTGAGATCGATAGATTTTCGGACACTGAGGGAATCAAGGAATATGGGGTTAGGACAGGTTCGTGGAGTTGAGGTAGATGATCAGCCATGATCTTATTGATTGGCAGAGCAGGCTCGAGGGGCCATATGGCCTACTCCTGCTCCTATTTCTTATGTTCTGAAAACTATTGTAACATGTATTGATATTCTACTCACTTACATATGGGTACGGTTGTATTTAATTTTTGGAAAAAGGCCTGGGTAATGTGAAATCGAGACACTTCAGTTAGAATGGTGCACAAGTGGTAAATGGGAAAACAGGAACAGTTTGTCACTCACAATTGCAGCAAAACAAAATCTCATACATGCACATGATTTTTCTACTCCGCTGTTAGGCTGGCTGAGTGGGCGTTCTGCCCAGTGCAAGGATGCACCCCTGACCCCAGATTTTCTGGGGTCAGAGACATTTAAATAATTTTGATAGGCTTCCAGCCTTTGCCAGGAGGTCTGCTTAGGAGGTAGGAGGACACCAAAAGCATGCATTCAACTGCATGGGTTTTCCATCCTTTAAAATTTAAAATGGACAGCCATGATCTGAAATTGACCTACAAAGCATTTTCACTGTGCAAGTTAATCCAGAAAGAAAATTTCACATATCCACCATTATACTTCACTGAAATCCTTGCGACAATTCTGGGCACAGCACTCAGAGGAACACCAGTTTTGGTAGTAGTTGCTGCCTCAGACTTCCATTGCACCACTAATTGTGAAGCTTCAACTTCAGCGTTGCTATTGACAACACATCACGGAGTGAGGGGTTGAATATCGTGCCCCAATACTCAGTATTCAAAAATCTTCTAAAAAATCTTCCAGAAATTGTACTTTTTAAAAAAGCTTCTTTTTTCAGGTTTTTAGTTTGATCTTCTTGGGAGTCTCTATTTTCTTGACTTCTGATATTTAACACTTGTTACCTAATTAACATCATAACTTTAGGACTACAAATTACATGGAATGACAAATTTATTTTTAAAAAGTCAGTACAAATGAATCATATTTGTACTGCCTTTGTGTAGAGTTAAAGAAAAATGTTACTACTGTTACTGTTTATAACTGCAGTTCAGTAAAAAAAACTGCCTAACTTTACACACACAGTACATCTGATTTCAACTCTGATGCATTATGCCTTGTAGTTCCATTACAAGGTTAACTCAAAACTGCAGTCTATATGTCGGTACCACACCAATACCCTGAGTCACCTAATACTTGTCAGGTTACAAAAACAATGATAGTCAGTCCTTTATTTTGTTAAGACTGCAGTTAATTTCTGCCCTTGTACTAAAATCGTCACACTAAATGTACCCATATAATCAGCACAAAACCATAGAGTCACAAAAATCTCAATCCACTCTGGTTGCACCACTTCCATCCAGATCTAAAACACACTAGGAGGCATATATAACAACCGTACAGCTAGGCTGGAAGGCCTGCACACACTGAGCGCCTCCTCCAAAACTAAATGACCATGATGCACGCATAAAAATATGCACAATGCAATCACACATGCATGGCAGTGCTCCCAAGTTTCCGAGGAAGCCAAAGTGCCTGATTGAGTCCAGCCAGAGTAGCCCGGGCAGAGTAAGTGGGGTAATGGGTCTCGCCTGCACTGGATCAAGTAGTAACAGTAATTAGGTTCTTCCAATCTGCTGTTCTACTCATTGTTCCACTTCTCTGTTTCCCTGCACAAATTTTTTTTTTAAAAAATACACTTAGAAGAAAGAAGACAAACTTCATTAAGTCTTGTATATATTTTGAGTACACAGGAGCATTATGTCAAGGTTGGTTTTTGATTTTCCTCTCAATTATTTGACTTTCAGTGTTACAACCCTATAATATATTTACTACATCAATATTTTCCTGTAATTTGTATTAAAAATTAAACACTTACATTGGTACTGTTACATCACCAGTCATAAGATGCTATACTCATACAGATTCAATGTAATTTTTAAACTATTACCTCATCACCTATGTCATCGTGAACTGAAGAACAGTAATACCAAAACACCAGCTGCCTGCTCCAGTTATAGACAACAAACAGTTGGACCTTCGTGTTGTCACGACACTGAAAACCACTCAAGCTTGATTAGTACATCAAATTACAACGACTGCTTTGTATCTCACTGCCAACAATCGGCGCTTCTACAATGTTGGTACCAATACACCAAAATTTTATGGAAGTTGAGGGGAGAAGAAAAATTATATATTTGTGCCAGTAAGTACTAATGGTGTTTAAAACATTTCTTGTGCAGCACTCTTATTTGATTACCTCAAATTGCTTGACCACCACCATTGAGAGTTGTACCCACAGACATTTCACCTTAGTTGTTGTTCAAAGTGCCTTCATTAAGTCAGGTAGGATGAAATCTGTAATTATATTGCTACATGTTTGCACAGTTCACAAAAATTTCATTCACTGACCATTAGGCTTTAGTGAAATGCTAGTGAGTAACAGAAGTACCCGTGCATGAAATTGTAATTCATTCATTACAATATTTAAATTATTGATAACATTGTACTATACAAGAAATATTTTTCTTCCTATATGACCACCTACTCATTATACATGTATGCACACTGGACAGCCTGATAATGACAAAGTATATAGAATAAATACAGCTCTTTCACATAGAATCATCGAAAATTTACGGCACAGAAGGAGCCATTTGGCCCATCGTGTCCGCGCCAGCCGAGAACGAGCCACCCAGCCTAATCCCACTATCCAGCACTTGGTCCGTTGCCTTGTAGGTCACAGCACTTCAGATGCACATCCAGATACTTTCTAAATGAGTTGAGGGTTTCTGCCTCTACCACCCTTTCAGGCAGTGAGTTCCAGACCCCCACCACCTTCTTGGTGAAAAGATTTTTCCTCAGCTCCCCTCTAACCCTTCTACCAATCAGTTTAAATCTATGCCCCCTGGTTATTGACCTCTCGGCAAAGGGAAATACGTCCTTCCTATCCACTCTATCTACATGCCCTTTAGAATACAAAGAAAAAGGTCTTCATGAAAAAATAATCACACCATGTAGCAGAACAAAGGGGGAAAAAAAATCTGAAAAGTAGGTTCAACAGATCCAGTGTCTAAAACACTATGCTAAAAGTACATCTTTACACAGTGCCATTCAACAATGCTGATCATGCCAGAGAACCTAAAATTATATGGTTGTTTCCAAGGGCAGATAAAATTGTGTCCGTCTGTCTCATGTTCTCACTACACATTAATTTGCTGGATCTTGCAAAAATGAAGTGCCCAATTCGAGTCATGATTATTACTTGCACCATGCTGTTGGGACATTGAACAGCAATGACACTGTTCACGAGACAGCTCAGGAATTGCTGTTTAAGTCTAGTTGCAATCTGGCACAGCATCAATTGGTTACTGAACTCAGAAAAATAGCTGAGCTAGTGAGGAGAGACATCATGATGCTGTCAGACAAAAAAAAACTTTTACTGTAACTATGTCACTGCTGAAGCTTAGGACTTTTAAGTCCAGGTAATATTTCATGCCAAAATTTACTGTCTTATTTCTTGAAGTTGTGTTCTTTGCAACTTTCACAGATCATATGGCTCCTTGTCCTTTTACTGTATCAAATTAAAACCAGAGTCATCAATCTGCCTAAGCTTCCTGAATCTTAAAATATATGTACTAGCCTAGAACAGAGTGTCTTGTGGCCAAATTTGCTGATGATACAAAGATATGTGGAAAAGCAAGTTGCGATGAGGACACAAAGTGTCTACAAAGGGATATTGACAGGTTAAGCGAATGGGCAAAAATTTGGCAGATGGAAAATAATGTGGGAAAATGTGAAGTCATCCACTTTGGGAGGAAAAATAAAAAAGCAAAATATTATTTGAATGGAGAAATACTAAGAAATGCTGCGGTACGGAGTGATCTGGGTGTCCTCGTACATGAAACACAAAAAGTCAACATACAGGTGCAGCAGGTAATCCAGAAGGCAAACGGAACTTTGGCCTTTATTTCTAGGGGGAATGGAGTATAAAAGCAGAGAAGTCATGCTACAACTGTACAAGGTGCTGGTGAGACCACACCTGGAGTACTGCGTACAGTTCTGGTGCCCTTATTTAAGGAAGGACATACTTGCATTGGAGGCAGTTCAGAGAAGGTTCACTTGGTTGATTCCGGGTATGGAAAGGTTGTCTCATGAGGAAAGATTGAACAGGTTGCTTTAACAAGTTGCTACCCTGTCAAACCTCTAATGCTGTAGCTACTCTGTCATATCTGCCCAGCTGTATTTTTCAAGATTGCTGTAATTCAGCATTTTTTTGGAACATAGATTTGAGGATTAAACAAGAAAACTAGGTCAGGTACACTGGTGAAACAAAATACAGCAGAAGGCATACAATCGTTTAAACGTTACACATTCATTCCAGAGGGTAGAAACTCCAATGAAGTCCTGTTTTATAGGATGGCCGGTCACAGGGTGAAAGACCCTAACCTTCCAAAGCGTCAATAGCTTCTGTCCCTATCAGTATTGTCTTATAATTTCTGAGGCTGTCTACTGAAGTATGGAATTTGTGTTCAGTCTCCGCTGCATACTGCTTTCAGCAAATCATTCAACACCCAGTTCCAGTGATTGCAAGAAACTTTCCCCTAAATCAGGAGGCAAAACATATTGGAAATTTTTTTTAGGGGTGAAAAAAGGACAGGATTTTTTTTTTTAAAACTGGTAGGGCTCCCCCACCTCATGAACATGTAAGGGTTAGTCATTGAGGGTTTGTCGTTTTCAGCATTCAATAACCAATGCTTAGAACACCAAGTTAAGTGATATTTTAACTCAAATCCTATTCTTTTGTTGATACTTGCTTGGAAAAATGTGCCATTTATACTCTGGGGAGTTTTTCCAATTGAAACAATGCACTTGTATACATTTTCTTGTTTTTAAAATGCAAGTTGCCTTTGATTGTAAGAGATAAGGTAAAATTGCTGCAAAGGAAGTGAAAGTTAACTGTAGGACAGCACCGTCAGGAGTGAATGAAATTTGAGAATGGAGCCTACATCTCCATGTTTAGTTCCCAAAAATCCAAGTCACTCCAAATAATAAAAATACCAATTAATTACATGAAAATTCTAGTGGGAAGAATAAGCAAGGACACCTACCTACTTGGCTAATGCAGCGATCTAGATTACGACTTTGAAAAAAATCTACAACACAGCCTGTAAAAACCAGCAGAGTTAGGAGTATTAACAAGGAGAGAAAAAGTTGGGGGGGGTGGTGGGGGAGGAGAAAATACTAGTAATTGCTGCAGTTTTAAAATGCCAATTTGAAATCCACAAATAAGCATCTGAATGAGCAGATAACTACAATAAAAAAAGGTATGAAGCAAAATTTAACAGGTCCCACGTTAGTCCCAAATGAATACCAACTACTTCAAAATATTGAGAGAAGAATTAGAAGACCAATCACTCAAGGCTGCCTATGAGCCTACTGGCTGACTAGAGAGCAATTTTTAAAGCAAACTTCAGCAGGCCCCACCCCCTCCCCATTTCCAACCTCCATCACCCCAGTCTTGGCCCACAGAGTCCTACTAAGAGATGAGGAAACAGAGTGCAATGTATCCACGTGTACTGACGATGCAAAGCTAGGTGGGAAAGTAAACTGTGAGAAGGACGCAAAGAAGCTGAAAAGGAATAGAGACAGGCTAAGTGAGTGGGCGAGAAGGTGGCAGACGGAGTGGGGAAATGTGAAATTATCCACTTTGGTAGGAAGAATAGAAAAGCAGAATATTCTGTAAAAGGTGAGAGACTAAGAAATGTTGGTAGTCAGAGGGATTTGGGTACCCTTGTACATGAATCACAGAAAGTTAACATGCAGTACAGCAAGCAATTAGGAAGGCAAATGGTATGTTAGCTTTTATTGCAAGGGGGTTGGAGTATAAGAGTAACGAGGTCTTGCTGCAATTATATAGGGTTCTGATGAGACCACACCTGGAGTAGTGCACAGAGTTTTGGTCTCCTTACCTTAGAGGGGGGTGCAACGAAGGTTCACTAGATTGATTCCTGGGATGAAAGGGTTGTCCTACGAGGAGAGATTAAGTAGAATGGGCCTATATTCTCTGCAGTTTAAAAGAATGAGAGGTGATTTCATTGAAACATATAAAATTCTTAGAGGGCTTGACAGGGTAGGTGCCGAGAGGCTGTCTCCTCTGGCTGAAGAGTCTAGAATTAGCAGTCATAGTCTCATGATAACGGGTTGGCCATTTAGGACAGAGATCAGGAAAAACTTCTTCACTCAGATGTTTGTGAGTCTTTGGAATTCTCTACCCCAGAGGACTGTGGACGCTCAGTGGTTGAGTATACTCAAGACTGAGATTGATGGCTATTTAGACACTAAGGGAATCAAGGGATATGGGGATAGGGTGGGAAAATGGAGTTGAGGTAGGAGATCAGCCATGATCTTATTCAATGGCAGAGCAGGCTCAAGGGGCTGTATGGCCTACTCCTGCTCCTATTTCTTATGTTCTTATGTTCTGAAGTGCAGTGATTTAAGAGTCCCACGCCCTGCCTCTTGGTCTGTAGCAGGTGAAATGAAAAGGAGAAAGTACAGAACATACAGGAAAAAAAGACACCTATACCAGACAGAGAGAGCATGCCCTCTCAACTCCGAGTTCACTATCCTCCTGTCATCCCCTAACCTCTCCCTCCATATAAACTCTCCTACCCATATTCATGGCCACACCCTCGACCTTGCAATCCCACGTGGCATCTCTATTCTCATCGTCTCAATCAGACAA
The DNA here is from genome assembly GCF_035084215.1 of Heptranchias perlo. Lineage (NCBI taxonomy): Eukaryota > Metazoa > Chordata > Chondrichthyes > Hexanchiformes > Hexanchidae > Heptranchias > Heptranchias perlo. The sequence goes on from NC_090332.1 coordinate 59,764,324, forward strand.
GACCATCTCTGATCATTCCCTTATATCCCTCAGAACCCCCTTCCAACCCCACTTCCTTCTGCGTCCACTCCTGGGAAAAAATCTCCCCTTAGTCACTTACAATGGCACTTTCAAACTCCCAACTGTTTAGCCTTTGGTCCTCCATGTGCCACAATACTTCTTCAGCTACCAATCTGCTCTCAGACCCTCACCTCTACCTTTGATGCCCTCATCCCTAGGAAAACCCTTAGTCTCCCAACCTGGCTGTTCATCTTGGTACCAGCTTCGCTCCCTTAAGTCCAAGGGACACAGATTTGGATGTTTATGGCGCACTGGTCAGGCCATTCATAGTCAGAAACCCCAGCTTCTTTTCTCCATTACCGTTTTCTTCCCCATGCCCCCTCTACCCTCACCTCCAACAAGTGCAAGGAGCTCAGGGACTTCTTTGTCACTAAGATTTTGATCTGTTCAGCTGCCTCTGCCCCATCCCTCCCTTCCCCTAGCCCACCAAGCCAAACTTCCTCCAAGTTTCCCCCAGTCCTAGCCCTGAGCTCGCATGTTTCTCTATCTCCCCTCATGTCCTCTACAAGCTCATCACATCCATAAGACCCACCTCCTGCTCTCTTGACCCTATTCCCACTAAATTGCTGACCACTCAACTTCCCTTCCTGGCGCCCATGCTAGCTGATATTGTAAACGGTTCCCTCTCTTCAGGTATGGTCACCCTCCCTTTCAATCTCCGTCACCATCCCCCTCTTCAAAAAAACCCACTGTCCTTGCAAACTGCCACCCCATGTCCAACTTCCCTTTCCTCTCCAAAGTCTTTGATTGTGTTGTCGCCTCCCAAATCTGTGCCCATCTTTCCCACAACTCCACATTTGAATCTCTCCAGTTTTCCACCTGCCACAGTACCGAAAGGGCCCTCAAAGTCACAAATGACATCCTATGTAATCGTGGTGCACTATCCCTCCTCATCTTTCTTAACCTTTCTGCAGCCTTTGACACAGTTGACCACACTATTGTCCTCAACACCTCTCCTCCGTTGTCCACTCTTATCTAGCCATGGAATCTCCTACAATGGCTTCTCTTCCCACCCTGTTATCTCCAGAGTCCCCTAAGCGTTCTCAGACACCACTCCAAGTCCCACCTCCTTATTCTGCTTCCAAACACGGCCCGAGTCCATACTACCCATTCTCTTCCAGTCCTCTGCTGCTTTCACTCACTAATACTGTACACCAACTCCAGGCTTTACCATACCCACTCCCTCGACCCCAAATTACCTGTGCATGTTGTATCAGATCGCACATAGCCTGTCCCCACTAGCTCTGGCCTGGTGCATTCTGGCTGCTATTTTGTTGTGTACCCTCTCCTTTACAAACATAAAACAGTGAAATTGAGTAAATCAGTAAAGGAACATGTTTGACAGACACACCGAAAAACTGGGACACACACACACACACACACACGAAAGAGATATGAGAAAGAACAAGCGATAAAGAAAGTTTGACAGTGAGACACCAAGAGAAAGAGACATACAAAAAGACAGCAAAAGATTGAATGGGAAAGCAGTAATTACAGAAATAAAGATGGCCATGCATTTATTTAGCAGTTCATCACGTTGAAACCTCCAAAGTGGTTCACACACAATTATTTTTTTTTAAATTCAGTTATGTAGGCCAGCTATGATTTTTCTTTCTGCTGATATTGACTGGCGGAGGAATGTTTCTCACTGCTCTCCTTCAAATAGGGTCATGGGATCTTTAACAATACAGTAATCCTTCAGTACTACAGTACACCATCAGCCCCACATAACATGCTCCAAGAGATTTATTTTTCTCCGTAAGTAATGCCGTGGGAAAGCAACTATATTATATAAAACACTGTTATAAGACAATGTAACCTCCAACTCAACATAATGCTAAGGAAAATCCACGAGTAGATCTTTAAAATGTTCATGAGTCATACACAAAACCGCAGTTTTGAATGACAATTTTGTCTGTATCTGACTGCAGTGATTTAGTCATCAATTTTTCTCAGGTGGGAGTTAATTGCCATGTAGCAACCACATAGCACGTACAGCTCAGAAAGAAGCCTTTCGGCCAAACTGGTCCATGCCAGTGTTTATGCTCCACATGGGCCTCCTCCCACTCTCATATATAAACCCTATCAGCATAACCCTCTGTTCCTTTCTCCCTCATGTGATTATCTAGCTTCCTCTTAAATGCTAGATGCTATTCGCCTCAACTATGAGATAGCAAGTTCCACATTCTTACCACTCCTTGGGTAAAGAAGTTTCTCCTGAATTCCCCATTGGATTTATTTCTCACCTCTAGTTTTGGTCTCCCCCACAAGTGGAAACATCTTCTCTACGTCTACCCTAACAAACATTTTTATAATCTTAAAGACCTCTATCAGGTCACCTCTCAGCCATCACTTTTCTAGAGAAAAGAGCCCCAGTCTGCTCAATCTTATTTTCCAAGGAGCATGTGGCCTCATTCTTCCGACCAAAATGCACCTCACACTTATCTATGTTGAAATTAATTTGCCAATTACACGCCCATTCAGCGGGTTTATTAATGTCTTATATTTTGTTGCAGTCGTCCTCACTATTAACCACCCCCCCTCCAATTTGATATCTCCAAGTGTAGGATAATGTCCCTTTAACTCTACAATGTCCAACTGCTGTTAAGTAAACACTGGATGATTTCATAGAGGTTAATTAAGAGGCTGCACACATTGGGGCTGTTATTTTCACACTCTTGGAGAATTCCTTTTGTTACTTATACCTTTTTTGAAATACAAATGTGACAGTTGAAGTGTGATGGGCAGAAAATGCATGAGATATTTATCTTTATAATATTACTATTGAATCTCCAATGGCATTGCACATTGATCACCAGAGGATATATAGTTTATACGATAGGTGTTTATGATGTACAGTCTCCACCAATTACACCATCCCTGCTTATCCCGGACAGCCGGCTATATTGGGCAAATGGCACTAAACATTTGCCGTTGCCATAGGCGTCAATTACAAAGGCGCCACTTAAACCATATTAAAGGCGTTTTTTCGGGCAGTTAAGCAGTGGTTCGCACCTTGTTAATGTGCGATTACCTGTCGTTAAGTCCTAACCCCTCGTGGCCTCTAGAGCTCCTGCCACTGCTGCAAGCACTTCTTGCCAACTTGCTGAGCTGGACGTCTTCCAGCTCAGTTTTATAATTAAGATGACTGTCTGACAGCCTCTTAAATGGATCCAGGTCTTTAATCTTTTTCATTAAAATTGACATTATAGTTGACTTATCGACCCATGCGCTGTTTCAAATTCTGGAGTCTAACAATTACTCATTATACTGTAACCAGGGATTAAGTAAGCGATGCTTATTCTGGTTCACCTTTACAATGCGCAGTCATGCATAATCTGCAATCACTGCAGTCATTTGACTGTCATTAATTCTTAATTAGTGATGGCTTGATCTAAAATACACATATGCAGAAATACCAGAATGTAGAGCTTAACAATCACTTTTGCCCGAATAATGGAAAAAGGATCAGCTCAAAATCATGCAAACAAACCTCTCCATACAATCTCCACCACACTCTGCCAGGCGAGTACGAGGGGGACAGCGGTCAAAAAAAACATACTACTGCATACTTTTTGGTCATGCCTCCACCTTCAGCCCTTCTGGATAGAGCCCTAGAGGCCACAAATATCTCAAATGATCTCACCATCTCCCAGACCTCTAACAGCATGCAAATGCTTGCAGTCTCACTATTCTCGGTGACAAAATGTATATTTCAACCACAGTGCAACCAGACACCTTCCCTCCCCACAAACACATGGGCATAACTGAGCAACAAACGTACCCGGCTCCCGGTCGAGCAACGCCTCAATTTTAAAATTCTCATCCTCGTGTTCAAATCCCTCCATGGCTTTGTTCCTCCCCATCTCTGCAACCTCTTCCAGCCCTACTACCCTCCGAGAACTCACATTTCTCCAACTGTGGCCTCTTGTGCATCCCCCACTTGCTTCAGCCCACCATTGGCAGCCATGGCTTCAGCCGTCTAGGCACCAAGCTCTCGAATTCCCTTCCTAAACCTCTGTCTCTACACTTCTCTCTCCTCTTTTACAATACTCCTTAAAACCCCTTTGACCAAGCTTTTGGTCACCTGCCCTAATGTCTCCTTCTTTGGCTTGGTGTCAATTTTTGTCTGATTACACTCCTGTGAAGCACCATGTAAATGCAAGTAGTTGGTGTACCCAAGTATTTTAAATTCTATGCACACCATTGTTACATACAACTAAGTGTCATGAAAATTTAAGAATGTACATCATTGCTATTTCACAAGAGCAATTAAAGAGAATATCACACCAAAAAATGATCCCACTCCCATAAAGACAAAGGTCTTCTTCGCGAATGGACGATTATTTGCAATGCATTGTCCAAAATTATTTAATAGCTAAGGTTTATAACAAATGTACTATACAAATGCTTTAATATATCTGCACGGTGTTTTATACTGTCAACCTCACCCTCCCCTTAAAACTGAACCCTCCAGTGCAAGTTTTATTTAAATGATTTACAATGTATAAACATATTTCACATCCCATAATGGTAATGTATAAAGCCTACTATAACTTGTCTGTATTTTCAGTTTAATAAAATAACTTTACATTTCATATATTGATGTCAACATACACTCATTTCTGTACCCGCAACACATTTCTATTATTCCAAATTACTAGCCATACATCAGACCTATTTTAAAAATCAATTTTCCTCCCTGTTTACCTATGCATCAGCTTTGGCCAGGCAATCAGCTCCCACACCACCAATGCTGTTATGAGCTAGCCTCGAGGTGTGCAACAGTGGCCTCTGACAAATAGCATCCAGTTTATTTAGGGTATGGTAAATGGACTAATGTACAACCCCTTGATGGGCTTGCAGTTCATTTGTGGCACAAAACCAATGTTAATATGTATACCACGTAAATTAATATTTTTAAAATAGGCATAATATTTTGGACATCTAGCACAACCAATATATGCTTAGCAAATTCCATCCCTCCCTGCTGGAGGGCCAGATCCAGAAAGGTACACCACTACATCGATCATGCCCCACGTTCAACTGTTTTTGGCTGTGGTATAGGAGGCCAGAGAACATGACAGATCTCTCAAATCTGGCAGACTTAGGCCTGTGCCTGCTGGGCCTACCCACTGGAGAGTGACCAGCCACAAAACAACTGTCAAATCTAGCCACAAAAAGATGCATTTCTTACTCACCCATGAAATGTAATCCCACTCCATAATAATTAGCTGAAACAGCCGTGAAACATCAAACAGTCAGAAAAGTAATTTGTGGACCTCACCTGGAACTAAAGAGGTACCTGAAAATAGGACCCCTTTCCTGAAAGCCTAAATAGTCCAAACAACCCCATGTGCACCCAGATATAATCCCAATAAGATAAGAATGGCACAGTCAAAGATCCAGGAGTAAGTGCTGTGGGACGCACTGAGGCAAGGTGCGACTTACGCAAAGGCTCTATGGGGGAAGGCCACCATGTGTTTTATACTGTCAACCTCACCCTCCCCTTAAAACTGAACCCTCCAGTGCAAGTTTTATTTAAATGATTTACAATGTATAAACATATTTCACATCCCATAATGGTAATGTATAAAGCCCACCTTGTATTGAACACCGTGAGTCATAAGAAATACTGTTTGAATTGTAATAATGAGATCACTGTGTATGATCTGTAGTGTTTTGGTTTGAATTGTACTGGTTTGAAATTGTGATATTTATATTGAACTATGTGTACCTTTAAATTCTATCAAATGTGGATAATCACATCAACAGCCCCAATATACTCAACTGCAATAGGTAACTTCACAAAAACCATATATATTTCTTTAAAATACATCATCCCACATCTTGCATGGGTCAAAAACTGGGTTTCAGGCAACTGCATGGAACATATACAACGTCACAAATATATTCTGCAAATATTAATCAATCAGAGATAACAGACTGGCTAAAATAGGACCCTGTGATGACATAATCCATTGAGTTGATTTAGTTAATTATTTAATTCATTACCAACTAAGGAGACTTTCAGTGCACCTAGAAGGTATCTGGTGTTCCAGTCAGGTAGCTGAGCAATAAAATTAAACTTAAAAACTAAGTCTTCAATACTCAGTAACTGCATGAATAATTAATAACAGTTGGAATATCTTTTATTACCACAATGTACATCCTTTCATAATCATGACTAGGAGATTTTACTTTATGCTCACGACTGTTCTATGATGTAAACCAACATTTGAGTATGCAGGATTTATATTTACCAATATTAATCCATATGAATGTACAAATAAGCTACCCCTAGCCTATGATACCGTTATTTGTAGTTTAGCACACGTATTCTAATGCGTACAGAATACACCCACTGTGCTAGATACAAATAAAAACTTTTTTTGCACACAAAAAGTCTCTAACGTCATTCTAGTCTGTGGAGGTGACAGATCTAATACATAAATCACAAATGAGTCTAACTGGCCTCAAAAATATCAGCAAAAAGATAAGTGAAAAGTTCCCCATTATAAACAAAGTCCTCTGCCAGGCTTGCCCATATGACTTTTATAGCATTTCGGTGTGCCTTAGAAATTCTCTCATATTAGCATCACCAGTCTCCTCACAATCAGGAGTTTATTTTCGCTACCCAATATCTAGATGTACAATAGCATAACCCGGGAGTGTATAACAATAAAAACTCCTAGTTATAGGAAATGGATATCATGATTCTCCCATGTACCCTCACGTACACTTCTCCAATCTTCCAAAAGGCACACTGGTGGATGCTTTAGTGAAACACAACCAGATATGAATCATAAAGCTGCTTTATTTTATAGAAAGTAAATGAATGTACAAAAACAGTTAACAGAGTTAAAGCAAAACTCAACTAACTTCAACTTAACTTCAGTCCCTCCTCACAATAAAAAAAATTATAAAATTACACCACATAGTTCTGGATAACTAACTTTTGAATAGCCACATTACTAAATCACATCAAGGTTTGCTCTAGGCCAGGGTCAGCTTTTTTTTTTAAAAAAGAGAGCCCCCCGCTCTCAACAGACCTCACCAACTGACTTCAAACAGATGTGTCTGTCTGTTCTTTTGTGGCCCCTCTCAAGTTAGGTAGTCGAACACAATTCCTTCCCTGTCCAAGAGTTAGCCAGTAGAACTGCCAATGACCAGGTGCAGGTCTCTTGAAACTAACTTCTGCAAAGCTCAGAAGGGTGAGGTATTCCAATCATTATGGTGTTAAAATTTTCTGGGGTGATTTAAAAAAAACCTCGACTGCCTGAGGCCATCTGGTTAGACGTTTTGTCTGACTTCTGATCTGCATCCCTTGTGTGGCTGCGTGAATCAAACTAATTGAAAGCAAATTTTAAACTTAATAGCCTATCTGAATATAATCTACACCAGGCTGTCCTACCACAGGAGAATAGTTAAACGTACCATACTTCCCCGCCTTCTTTGTGAGAACCCTACAGCTGATTCATGAAGACTGTGAGTTACTCTACGCACATCTACCATGACTATCGATCCGCCCAAGCCCCAGGACTCCATGGGCGACACTGAAACCTACCCAAGACACAAATTAACTCTGCCACTGGCATCACTAATGGCCAACCATGGCTCCATGTATTGTGTAATGGGTATGCCCATGCAATATGACGGGCCCCAATTTCCCACATAGCCCGAGGCCCAACCACCGTGCATCCCCAGCTTTGTTCTGAGACCGCTTGTGATAGAACCATAGAACCTTACAGCACAGAAGGAGACCATTCAGCCCATCATGCCTGTGCCAGCTCTTTGAAAGCTGTCCAATTTAGTCCCACATCCCAGCTTTTTCCCCATCACCTTGCAAATTAGTCCTGTTCAAGCACATGGCCAATTGCCTTTTGAAAGTTCCTATGAACCTGATTCCACCACCCTTTCAGATAGTGCATTCCAGATCTTAACAACCCTCTGTGTGAAAACATTTCTCCTCATTTCCCCTCTAGTTCTTTTACCAATTAGTTTAAATTTATGACCTCTAGTTACTGACCCACTTGCCAGAGGAAACAGTTTCTCCCTACTTGCTCTATCAAAACCCCACATAATTTTGAATACCTCTATTAGGTCACCCCTTAACCTTCTCTGTTCTGAGGAGAACAATCCCAGCTTCTCCAATCTCTCCACATAACTGAAGTCCCTCGTCCCTGGTAGCATCCTGGTAAACTTCCTCTGTACCCTCTCCAAGGCCTGGACATCCTTCCTAAAATATGGTGCCCAGGATTGTAAATAATACTCCAGCTGAGGCCTCACTGGTGATTTATAACGGTTCAGCATGACTACCTTGTTTTTGTATTCAATGCCCCTATTTACAAAACCAAGTATCCCATACGCTTTCTCAACCACCTTATCAACTTGCCCTGCCACCTTCGAAGATTTGTGAATGTACACCCCCAGGTCCCACTGCTCTCGCTCCCACTTCAAAATGGTATCATTTAGATTATACTGTCTCTCCATGCTGTTCCTCCCAAAGTGCATCACTTCACACTTAGAACCATAGAAAAGATACAGCACAGAAGGGGGCCATTCGACCCATCATGTCTGCGCCAGCTCGAAGAACAACCAGGTGCCCATTCTAATCCCACCTTCCAGCACCCAGTCCGTAGCCCCTGCAGCTTACAGCACTTTAGGTGCAGGTCCAGGTACTTCTTAAAACAGTTGAGGGTCCCTGCCTCTACCACCAATTCGGGCAGCAAATTCCATACACCCACCACCCTCTGGGTAAAAAAGTTTTTCCTCATGTCCCCTCTAATCCTTCCGCCAATCAGTTTAAAATCTATGTCATCAAGTTCTTGAACTCTCCGCTAGGGGAAACAGGTACTTCCTGTCTACTCTACCTGGGCCCCTCAAAATTTTGTAGACCTCAATCAAGTCACCCCTCAGCCTCCTCTGCTTCAAGGAAAACAATCCCAGCCGATCCAATCTCTCCTCGTAGCTGCAATTTTCAAGCCCTGGCAACATTCTTGTAAATCTTATCTGCACTCTCTCCAGAGCAATTACGTCCTTCCTGTAATGTGGTGACCAGAACTGCGCACAATACTCCAACTGTGGCCTTACCAGCATTTTATACAGTTCCATCATTACATCCCTGCTTTTACTTATCCACATTAAAATTGCATCTGCCATATGTCTGCCCATTTCACCAGTCTATGTCCTCCTGAAGTCTGCTACTATCCTGCTCACTATTTATTACATTGCCAAGTTTTGTATCACCTGCATGTTTCAAAATTCTACTCTCTATACCCAAGTCCACGTCATTTATATATAAGAAAAGCAATGGTCCTAATGCCGACCCCACTGCATACTTCTCTCCAATCAGAAAAACATCCATTCACCACTACTCTCTGCCTCCTATCTCTTAGCCGATTATATACCCAAGTTACCAGTGTCCCTTTAATACCATGTCCTTCTATTTTTCGAATAAGTCTGTTAGGTGGTACTTTATCAAATGCCTTTTGAAAGTCCATATATACATCTACTACACAACTTTCATCAACCCTCTGTTACTTCATCAAATAACTCAATCAGGTTAGTCAGACACTATTTGCCTTTAACAAATCCATGCTGGCTGTTCCTTATTAACCCATGTTTCTCCAAGTGAGAATTAATTCTGTCCTTGACAATGGTTTCTAGTAGTTTTCCCACTACTGACGTTGGTCTGTAGTTTCCAGGTTTATCCCTCTCCCCTTTTTTGAACGGGGATGTAACATTTGCAATCCTCCAGTCCTCTTGTACCACTCCCATATCCAAGGAGGATGATAAGATTGTGGTCAGAGCTTCTGCTATCTCCACCTAGCTTCCTTCAGCAACCGAGGATGCATCCCATCTGGACCGGGTGACTTGTTAACTTTGAGTGATGTCAACCTATTTAGCACCTCCTTTCTATCCATTTTTATCCTATCCAATATCTCTACTTTCCCCTCCTCTACTACGACATTAACTTCATGATGACTGGCTAAGAATTCAAATAGCCAGAAAAAACAATCATCTCCCCTTTTAAAAAGGTGTGCCCTCTTTAGTTGAACTGATCCAAGATTATGAAGTCACAACGGTAAGCTGTTATTAGGTTTAAGTGACCAGAGTAAATTCCTGTTGCTCACTGTGATATCAACTCTTCAGTTTTGCAATCCTATCATTTATATATAAGGAGTAGAATGAGTAAAGAGCAATATGGAATTCATGATCAGTGTTTATCGGCTAGGCTACAAATACTGGCACATAAAACAGTAACATCCTTATACGTTATAGGGCTCACACAGTTACCATTCAAGCAAATCTACTGATTTGCGTGTTCAACCAATGTGAAGCGGATAGCAGTGCTAATCATGCAGTGGGATGTTTCTTGAGGAAATTTTACTAAGTGATACAATGAATTCTAATCTTGTCGAGATGACTGCTGAATTGGAATATTGTGTGTAATTCTGATGGTTGGAAACTACTAGTACTGAACTTGCTTTCACTGAGATGGATGATTACCCAGATCTTTAAAATGAAACAGCAAGGATAATGTAGATGTAGGCAAGTTATTTAACATGCCAACCTAGGTCAAGTACACAAAATTATGGGGTGGTGGAGGATCTCCTCTCTTCCTCCACACCTCAAGAGTAGTGGAAAATGTGGAACAAGCTCCCAACTAAAGCAGTTCATGCTCCACAGACTGAAATGATTACGGTAAATATATTCTATGTGGAACATGAAACTACTTAAAATCCTGGTACCATTAAAGTGTTATATCATGGAAACAACTAGAAATGGTGAACGATGAATAAATGTAGGTTGCAGAGACAAACTCCTGAAGCAAAGACATGGGGAAACATGTTTGATGTGTGTAGTTTATTAAGGAAAAGGGACTAGGATTTATATCAAAGATTTATAAAGCACTTCTGATACGACCTGAAATTTTAACTGTTTCTCTTTCCACAGATACTGTCTGACCTGCTGAGTGTTTCCAGCATTTTCTGTTTTTATTTTGGATTTATAGAACACTTCACATTTTCAAATCAAAAGCACTACATAACAAATGAATTTCTTTTGAAGTGAACTCACTTTTGCAGGCAAATGCAGCAACAATTTGTGCACAGCAAGATCCCACAAAGGTAAATGATTTGATCTGTTTTAGAACCATTATAGCTGACCTCACAGAAGGAGACTATTTGGCCTACCACGTCTGTGCCAGCTCTTTGATAGAGCAATCAAAAATGAATTGCAGGCTCCACTCTATCCCTATAACCCTGTATATTCCTCGGCTTCAAATATTTATCTAATTTTCCCTTAAAAGATACTATGCTCCCTTATAGCAAGGCATTCCACGCTCCAACAATTCTCTATGTAAAGAAATTTCTCCTATCTTAGTTATACCATTACCAACAAGCCAGGGGATCAACCCTGGTTCAACGAGGAGTGTAGAAGAGCATGCCAGGAGCAGCACCAGGCATACCTAAAAATGAGGTGCCAACCTGGTGATGCTACAACTCAGGACTACATGCATGCTAAACAGCGGAAGCAACATGCTAAGAGCTAAGCGATTCCACAACCAACGGATCAGATCAAAGCTCTGCAGTCCTGCCACATCCAGTCGTGAATGGTGGTGGACAATTAAACAACTAAGGGAGGAGGAGGCTCTGTAAACATACCCATCCTCAATGATGGCGGAGTCCAGCACGTGAGTGCAAAAGACAAGGCTAAAGCATTTGCAACCATCTTCAGCCAGAAGTGCCGAGTGGATGATCCATCTCGGCCTCCTCCCAATATCCCCACCATCACAGAAGCCAGTCTTCAGCCAATTCGATTCACTCCACATGATATCAAGAAACGGCTGAGTGCACTGTATACAGCAAAGGCTACGGGCCCCGACAACATCCCGGCTGTAGTGTTGAAGACTTGTGCTCCAGAACTAGCTGTGCCTCTAGCCAAGCTGTTCCAGTACAGCTACAACACTGGCATCTACCCGACAATGTGGAAAATTGCCCAGGTATGCCCTGTCCACAAAAAGCAGGACAAATCCAATCCGGTCAATTACTGCCCCATCAGTCTACTCTCAATCATCAGCAAAGTGATGGAAGGTGTCGTCGACAGTGCTATCAAGAGGCACTTACTCACCAATAACCTGCTCACCAATGCTCAGTTTGGATTCCACCAGGACCACTCAGCTCCAGACCTCATTACAGCCTTGGTCCAAACATGGACAAAAGAGCTGAATTCCAGAGGTGAGGCGAGAGTGACAGTAACTGTCCTTGACATCAAGGCAGCATTTGACAGAGTGTGGCACCAAGGAGCCCGAGTAAAATTGAAGTCAATCTTAACTTGCACAACAGCTAAAATGCAACAAGAAAAAACTGCAAGAGTAGCTAATCATACCACTTGTGCATCAATTAATTAGTATTACCAGTTTAAACCAGCCCATAGTTAAGGCTTCTAGCATTGAATAACTAAAATGAAGCAAAATAAAGTGAAAATGTCAATATGAATGCACCAAATCATTCTCATTGAGATTAAACTTACACACTCCTGGCCTCTCGCACTTCAAACTTCAGGAAAATGTTGACCTGAACAACCCGCTGTTCTTTGATTGGTGCCACGGGATCTTGGACACCCAACAGTCAGAAGGAGCTCGGATTATGTTTCATTCAAAAGACAGCATCTCCAACAACACAGCACTCCCTTAGTTTTGCACTGAAGTGTCGGCCCTAGATTATGTGCTCACATCCTGGAGTGGGGCTATTACAAAGAAAATTCTACAGGAGCAAATGGGATCTTCATCTCCACAATGGCAACATCTTGATTTCTCAGTACCCTTTTACAAAAGGTACTGAGAAAAGATTCCAAAAGGATTCAAATTTATATCAATTGCATGCATTTATAGAAGAAGATACTAAAATGTATGTTCTTTGCACTGGCTTTTTCCAAAGATTTACTGTATCCGAGTTGATATGGATTGTTTTGCTGCAATGCGAGAATAATTCTGTTCAAGCCCTCCTCTAAACCATTAATGAAAATAATGAACAGAAATGAACTCATTTACTAATAGACTAGGTTTACTACCCAGCGACATATTTTGGGAAATAGGAATGTCCCATTTCTGCCAACCAACTTCAAAGAAACAACATTACAACTTTTTACTGCAAAGTAATTATAGGCCATCTACATTGGGGTTTTAATTTTGCACCCAGATGTTCACATTTTTTATGAATCATTCTTACTAGTTCTACTACAGGTTTCTACAGTAAAGAACAAAAAAATCTGTATGAACTTAGTCAATATTTTTTGTACATCAGTTCTTGGCACCAACGTCAGCTCCAACAAGTACTGTAAAATCCAATGACCATTCAATCATCCCTGCTTGCAGCCTTTTGCAGAATTTCTAAAACTGCATGGTGGAAAATTGGCTTCCATTCTTTTGGCTCTGCATGAAATATGTAAGAAAGAAGCCAGTCAAGCCAATGTTGTTGACTCCTCAGACACACATGTCTGGAAAAACAATCAAGCACACCCCAGTGCTGGAAAGAACTGAAGTGTGCCACAAAGCTATTAAGAGATGGCGATCTACCCTAAACAGCTCTCGTCAGATACCACAGGTGGTCATTGCATACCTTTGTATATCTATATATCTATCTCTATATAAAAATAAATATCTATCTATAAAATTGTTCTAGTAAAGTATCTATTACAGACTGACTTCTGAAAGATGAGACTTTTGCCAAAGGATTTTATGGGTATAAGAATTGAATCTTGATTTACCAGGTAGTTACTGTTTTGATCTAACCACAACAGATGTGGAAGCAAAGCACAGCTCTGTAGGCAAAATGTATATGCAATGCTAGGAAAGAATATATGATGTGGAGATGCCAGTGATGGACTGGGGTGGACAAATGTAAGGAATCTTACAACACCAGGTTATAGTCCAACAATTTTATTTTAAAATCACAAGCTTTCGGAGATATTCTCCTTCGTCAGGTGAGTGAATATAAACAGCAAGGATTAGACTGCTATTCCCCCCTTTAAGAAGTGTCCATCTTTTATATGAAAGATCTACAAAGTAAACCAAAAAGAATTCAGACGGGTTAGATATTTTCATGAACTGATTCAAAACTATTGCATTTTAGACCGATTTCAACAACTCACTGCTGTAAATGACTATAAACCTGGTGCATAGCTGAAGCTGCTACGAAAGTCTGGCGTGAATGATATTAGTCATCTTTTAAAGTGACTTGGGTGTGTAATGGAAATCCTACGTGTAATCTAGTGACAAACAGGGAGAGAGAGAGAGAGAGAGCGATACATGTGCGTGAGAGGAGAAAAATTAGTAAAAGCAGAAGAAAGATGATAATGGAATCTGCAATTCATAAAGAAATAAAGACTGATCTTCCTTTATATCGCAGTTTATCACATTGAAACATCAAAAGACAATTACTTTTTGAAGTGGGTATAGAGAGATATGGGCCAAGTGCAGGCAATTGGGACTAGCTTAGTGGTATAAACTGGGCGACATGGACATGTTGGGCCGAAGGGCCTGTTTCCATGTTGTAAACTTCTATGATTCTATGATTCTAATTATGTGGGCAAAAATGGCAGTCATTCTGCACTAGTAAAATCTGACAAGCGGCAGTGAAATGGAATGAACAGTTAATTCTTTTTTCTAGTATTGATTAAGGGAAGGATGTTTGCTAGAGCACCAAGTGAAACTCCCTGCTCATGTTTGGAGAGATCCAGAGATCTATATTTGGATGTTTCAGTTAATCATTGTCCTCCAAAGTTCAGCATGATTAAATCAAATCTTTTTGCCTAGCATGAACTACAATGTGTACTGAAATAACTTGTCCACTACTAGCTCAAAGCAAATTAACAAAAACATTTCAAATGAACAGTAAGTTATATAAACAAAATCATGGTCAGATGAGCTTCTAAGATCACCTCATAACTTCACATGATCTTCATTATTCAATTGTTCTAGATTAGGTATCGTCTACTCTGTACTGGTTCTTCACTCATCTTATGGTAACTGTGCTTCAGATGCTATACTCATATTTCCCTCCTTTAACAATGAAAGATTTTTGGCTTGTTATTACTGGGCATGAGCAAGGTCTATCCTGTTTCGATTTACAAGACTGCAGTCTTAAATATTTCTTCAATATACACACACAAAACAGGCAAACCATGTTCTGAACTGGCTATTATTAAATCAGAAGTTATTCTTTCTCAAGACCATCAACTGAGAACAGGAAACATCATAGAAGCCATAGATCATACAGCATACCAGTTTGATACCAGGGATTAGAAACTATAAAGAGACTGGAGATACTGGGACAATTTTTACTAGAGCAGAGAAGCCAGAGAGATTTAATGGCAGTTGTTTTAAATGATGAAGTGTTCTGATAGTCTTTTTCTCTTTACCTATCCTCTCTAGTTGGGGAAAAATGATGAAAAGTAATCAATTGAAATTGTCACTAAGAAACCAGCAGTCCTTAAAGCTGGAGGCTGCTCAAAAAATAGCCCATGAAATTTTCAGTTTTTATTTTTGTGGGCCCAGGAGATGCAGGTGTACTCCTCCTGGGTCCACAAAAAAATCTGGCCAGCTGCCTGCAAATTCAAGGCCCCTCCACAGATTGCATCCCCCCCGCCCCTATCTGCCACCAGGATCTTTGAGAGCTGGCCAATTTCCCACCCACCCTGCAGCAGGGTGCCCAAACTCTCTGGCGGCATTTAAATGAGGCCTAATGTCGAATTTGACTCAGACCTCTTGTGGGCGTGACTTTGCACCCGTTTTGGGCGCAAGTCGAATTTCTTCTGAAATGTTAAATTTAAAACTGAACATACCTGAACTGGCAAAGAGATTTTTTTTTTAAATGGTGGACTCAGTTGAGGGAGTTTTCAAATATTGAAATTTTGTCTTGTGGCCAGAAGCTATAGCTACATAATTACAGGCATTGTTTACATACAGAATTTGAATTGTAAATGTTTGCATAGTTAGTTGAGATAATAGTGTAACAATAGGAAGCTGGACAGGAAAATGGAAAGTGTACACATACGAACATGTGAATTAAGAGCAGGAGTATGCCATTCGGCCCCTTGAGCCTGCTCTGCCATTTGATAAGATCATGGCTGATCTGATTGTGACCTCAACCCCACTTTCCAGTCTACCTACTATAACCTTTGACTCCCTTGTTAATCAGGAATCTATCTAACTCAGCCTTAAAAATATTCAATGACCCTGCCTCCACTGCTCTCTGGGAAAGGGAGTTCTACAGACTCACAACCCTCAGAAAAAATTTCTCCTCATCTCCGTCTTAAATGGGAGACCCCTTATTTTTAAACTCTGGCCCCTAGTTCTAGTCTCTCCCACAAGGGGGAACATCCTCTCAGCATCTACCCCTTCAAGTCCCCTCAGGATCTTATATGTTTCAATAAGATCACCTCTCATTCTTCTAAACTTTAATGTATACAGGCCCAACTTGTCCAACCTTACCTCATAAGATAACCCTCTCATCCTAGGAATCAGTCGAGTGAACCTTTTCTGAACCGCCTCCAAAGCAATTAAGTCCTTTCTTAAATAAGGAAACCAAAACTGCACATAGTATTCTAGATGTAGTCTCACCAATGCCCTGTACAACTGTGGCAAAACATCTCTACTTTTATATTCCATTCCCCTTGTAATAAATGACAACATTCTATTTGCCTTCCTAATCACTTGCTGTACCTGCATACTAACTTTTTATGATTCATGTTCTATGACACCCAGATCCCTCCGTACCTCAGAGTTCTGCAATCTCTCTCCATTTAAATATACTGCTTTTCCATTCCTCCTGCCAAAGTGAACAAGTTCACATTTTCCCACATTATACTCCATCTGTCAAGTTTTTGCCCACTCACTTAACCTATATACATCCCTTTGCAGACTCCTTATGTACTCTTCACAACTTACTTTCCTACCTACCTTTGTATCATCAGCAAATGTAGCAACCATACATTCAGTCCCTTCATCCAAGTCATTGATACAGATTGTAAATAGTTGAGGCCCAAGCACTGATCTCTGTGGCACTCCACTCATTATATCTTGCCAACCTGAAAATGACCCATTTATGCCTCCTCTGTTTCCTGTTAGCATAGAAAAAGGATTGGTTAACTAATATGTTAACTCCTACTACCCCCTGTGTAGTAGCCTTTGGTGTGGCACCTTGTCAAAAGCCTTCTGGAAATCCAAGTACATCACATCCACAGGATCCCTTTTATCCACATTGCTTGTTACTTCCTCAAAGAACTCTAATAAATTAGTCAAACACGAAAGTCGTGTTGACTCTGCCTGATTGCATTGAGATTTAAGTGCCCTGCTATAACCTCTAACAATAGATTCTAGCATTTTCCCTATGATAGATGTTAAACTAACTGGCCTGTAGTTTCCTACTTTCTGTCTTTATCCTTTCTTGAATAGAGGAGTTACATTCGCTATTTTCCAATCTGATGAGACCCTTCCAGAATCTAGGGAATTTTGGAAAATTAATACCAATGCATCTACTATCTCTGCAGCCAGTTCTTTTAAGACCCTAGGATGAAGTCCGTCAGGGACCTGGGGCCTTGTCAGCTTTTAGTTCTAATATTTTTTTCAGAACCTTTCCCTGGTGTTTGCAAATGTTTTAAGTTCCTCCCTCCCTTTCACCTCTTGATTCACAATTATTTTTGTCATGTTATTTGTATCCTCTACAGTGAAGACGGATGCAAAATATCTGTTCAATTCATCCACCATTTCCTTATTGTCCATTATTAATTGCCAGACTCTCTCTCTAGAGAGCCAATGCTCACTTCACTTACTCTTTTCCTTTTTAAATACCTGTAGATACTCTTACTATCTGTTTTTATATTTCTAGCTAGCTTTCTCTCATACTCTAATTTCTCCCATTATTCGTTTAGTCATTCTTTGCTGCTTTTTAAATTCTGTCCAATCTTCTGACCTGCCACTAATCTTCATGACATCAAGACATTTTTAATATATTCTAGATTTTCCTCAGTAGACGAATCATCAGCTTCACTTCAGTTCAGATGCAAGTGATTTTTTTTGTCTGTTCAGCCTGTTTCTTCAAAGACACTGGATACCATTCACTGAGTTGATCCAGGGTAAATGGCTTCATTGGTCTTCCTTCTAGCCATATTTAGGCCTCAATTATTGTGATGAGTACATTTTCGTACTGGTCACTGACAAGTTCCATTGGTTACACCACCTTACTTCCATGCAAAACTTGTAGTTGCTGCCTGTGAAAAACTCTGTGGTATTTCATACCATTCTTTGGGTTCACCAACTTAAACATTAGAAGCTGCTGTATTTTGCCATGGCAAAACTTGCTCAGACATCCGAGCAACTTGGCTGTAATTACATTGAGGTTATGCCACAATCTAACAAAGTTAACTGATCTACAGCCAATGTACCTAGTGACATAAATTTTGACTGGAGTAGTGGTTACCATAAAAAGCATTCACCAGTTTTGCTTCTAGCAACAGTGTTACTGATTTGACCATAGTTGTTTGTTCACTGTCCACTGTCTATGTTTGCTAAGATATGAACATTCCCCAAAACTTTGCCTACTCTGCTTATCGTAGGCAGAATGATTTTGTTTTCATGCTCGTTATAGTAATTACACTGCTTTACTGGTACTGGCAGCTGCTGCTTCAATACTAACTTCTTAAATAGGCTTATCTTATTGAGCTGCCACCTCACCTTCTGCTTTAGAGCATGAACAGTGTCTGATTTCTCTATGGCTCCAATGCATTCTTTAGGGAGCACTGCTGCTCTACACACTTGCAGGCAGTTTGCAAAATCTGCACATGCCAGTTCCAGGGTACAGATGCTATAGGAAAGATAGAGCAGGAGGTAAGAGAGGAGGGGGAGTTGCGTTCTTGATTAGGGAGAACATCACGGCAGTAGTGAGAGGGGATATATCCGAGGGTTCGCCCACTGAGTCTATATGGGTAGAACTGAAAAATAAGAAGGGAGAGATCACTTTGATAGGATTGTACTACAGACCCCCAAATGGTCAACGGGAAATTGAGGAGCAAATATGTAAGGAGATTACAGACAGCTGCAAGAAAAATAGGGTGGTAATAGTAGGGGACTTTAACTTTCCCAACATTGACTGGGACAGCCATAGCATTGGGGGCTTGGATGGAGAGAAATTTGTTGAGTGTATTCAGGAGGAATTTCTCATTCAGTATGTGGATGGCCCGACTAGAGAGGGGGCAAAACTTGACCTCTTCTTGGGAAATAAGGAAGAGGCAGGTGACAGAAGTGTTAGTGAGGGATCACTTTGGGACCAGTGATCATAATTCCATTAGTTTTAAGATAGCTATGGAGAAGGATAGGTCTGGCCCAAAAGTTAAAATTCTAAATTGGGGAAAGGCCAATTTTGATGGTATTAGACAGGGACTTTCAGAAGTTGATTGGGAGAGTCTGTTGGCAGGCAAAGGGACGTCTGGTAAGTGGGAGGCTTTCAAAAGTGTGTTAACCAGGGTTCAGGGTAAGCACATTCCTTATAAAGTGAAGGGCAAGGCTGGTAGATGTAGGGAACCTTGGATGACTCGGGAGATTGAGGCCCTAGTCAAAAAGGAGGCATATGACATGCATAGACAGCTGGGATCAAGTGGATCCCTTGAAGAGTATAGAGATTGCCGGAGTAGAGTTAAGAGAGAAATCAGGAGGGCAAAAAGGGGACATGAGATTGCTTTGGCAGATAAGGCAAAGGAGAATCCAAAGAGTTTCTACAAATACATAAAGGGCAAAAGAGTAACTAGGGAGAGGGTAGGGCCTCTTAAGGATCAACAAGGTCATCTATGTGCAGAACCACAAGAGATGGGTGAGATCCTAAATGAATATTTCGCATCGGTATTTACGGTTGAGAAAGGCATGGATGTGAGGGAACTTGGGGAAATAAATAGTGATGTCTTGAGGAGTGTACATATTACAGAGAGGGAGGTGCTGGAAGTTTCAACGCGCATCAAGGTAGATAAATCTCCGGGACCTGATGAAATGTATCCCAGGACGTTATGGGAGGTTAGGGAGGAAATTGCAGGTCCCCTAGCAGAGATATCTGAATCATCGACAGCTACAGGTGAGGTGCCTGAAGATTGGAGGGTAGCAAATGTTGTGCCTTTGTTTAAGAAGGGCGGCAGGGAAAAGCCTGGGAACTACAGACCGGTGAGCCTGACATCTGTAGTGGGTAAGTTGTTAGAGGGTATTCTGAGAGACAGGATCTACAGGCATTTGGAGAGGCAGGGATTGATTAGGAACAGTCAGCATGGTTTTGAGAGAGGAAAATCATGTCTCACGAATTTGATTGAGTTTTTTGAAGGGGTAACCAAGAAGATAGATGAGGGCTGTGCAGTAGACGTGGTCTACATGGACTTTAGCAAAGCCTTTGACAAGGTACCGCATGGTAGGTTGTTACATAAGGTTAGATCTCACGGGATCCAAGGTGAGGTAGCCAATTGGATACAAAATTGGATTGACGACAGGTTGTAGAGGGTTGTTTTTCAAACTGGAGGCCTGTGACCAGCGGTGTGCCTCAGGGATCGGTGCTGGGTCCGTTGTTATTTGTTATTTATATTAATGATTTGGATGAGAATTTAGGAGGCATGGTTAGTAAGTTTGCAGATGACACCAAGATTGGTCGCATTGTGGACAGTGAAGAAGGTTATCTAGGATTGCAATGGGATCTTGATAAATTGGGCCAGTGGGCCGATGAATGGCAGATGGAGTTTAATTTAGATAAATGTGAGGTGATGCATTTTGGTAGATCAAATCGGGCCAGGACCTACTCCGTTAATGGTAGGGCGTTGGGGAGAGTTATAGAACAAAGAGATCTAGGAGTACAGGTTCATTGCTCCTTGAAAGTGGAGTCACAGGTGGATAGGGTGGTGAAGAAGGCATTCAGCATGCTTGGTTTCATTGGTCAGAACATTGAATACAGGAGTTGGGATGTCTTGTTGAAGTTGTACAAGACATTAGTAAGGCCACACTTGGAATACTGTGTACAGTTCTGGTCACCCTATTATAGAAAGGATATTATTAAACTAGAAAGAGTGCAGAAAAGATTTACTAGGATGCTACCGGGACTTGATGGTTTGACTTATAGGGAGAGGTTGGATAGACTGAGACTTTTTTCCCTGGAGAGAAGGAGGTTTAAGGGTGATCTTATAGAAGTCTATAAAATAATGAGGGGCATAGATAAGGTCGATAGTCAAAATCTTTTCCCAAAGGTAGGGGAGTCTATAACGAGGGGGCATAGATTTAAGGTGAGAGGGGAGAGATACAAAAGGGTCCAGAGGGGCAATTTTTTCACTCAAAGGGTGGTGAGTGTCTGGAACGAGCTGCCAGAGGCAGTAGTAGAGGCGGGTACAATTTTGTCTTTTAAAAAGCATTTGGACAGTTACATGGGTAAGATGGGTATAGAGGGATATGGGCCAAGTGCAGGCAATTGGGACTAGCTTAGTGGTATAAACTGGGCGACATGGACATGTTGGGCCGAAGGGCCTGTTTCCATGTTGTAAACTTCTATGATTCTATGCTTTTCTAGATGTCTCAAGTGTATCCCCTCAATTCCATATATGACCCTATCAAAGATTCATGCAGGTCCCATTACATTTTCAATTCAGTGGCATTCTAGTGCAGTATTGAGGGAGAGCTGCATTCTTAGAAGTGCTATCCTTCCAATAAGACATTAAATAGAGATCCTTTCTGCCAGCTCATAAAAATTCATGACATTATTCATTCAGACAGGAAAAAGGTCTCCCGGTACCCTGACCAACATTCCCTGTCAACTAACTGAAACAGATCAACTTGCTCACCCATCTCATTGCTAATTACAAGACCTTGCTGTGTGCAGTGGCCACATTTGCCTCCACAATAGTAACCAAACTTCAAAATCATCATCAGTGGTCTGCATTCAGCAGGTTTTGGTTCAATTTTCCCTCCTCCAAACCACTCTGTCGTATGCTTCTCTCCAATTTTCCATTCGATCTCCCATTCTTCAGGTCCAAAAGCATCCTTCTTTCCCCTCCTATTGGTCTTTTTCCTTCCATCAGTCCTTCAAAAAACATCTTTCAGCATCCCATCCCCTCTCAGCACATGCCCAATCCAATTAATTTGCCCCAATTAAAAAGGATATTGCAGCTATGGAAATGAGACAAAAGAGAGCAACCAGAATGATTGAGGGGATGGAGGGATTGGATTATGAGGAGCGTTTATGTAAATTGGGCATGTTCTCACTGGAAAAGAAAAGGTTGAGAAGTGATATGATTACTGTTTTTAGGATTCTAAAGGGACTAGATAATGTAGACCATAACTAGCAGTTTCATCTAGTCCAGAACAGTAGAACCAGAGGACATGGCTTACCCTTGCGGGGCTAAATTCAAAACTATTCTGTGAAAACATTATTTTAGTGAGCGAGTGGGAAATCTAATGGAACAGGCACCCTAGGAAGATAGATAGTACTGATTCATTCAAATACAAATTAGGCAGATTTCTTTCAGAAAATAATATTTTGGGATAGAGTACGAGTGGTTTGAGATATGATATATGGTTAGTGTAGCATGTTTGAGAGAACAGGTACTTTGGATCTATGGTTCCCAAAGCTTTCCACCACTGGTGGTTTCCTTGCCTCATGTCCAGGTCTTTGTAGAATGACCGATAGAGATTGATTGCCATGATTAGTCAACAACTCCATTGTCACTGTATCATGCGACTACCAGGATGGTAGAAGGTGAACTAGATGGACATAGGCATTGCTAGACTAAGAAAGACCAATGTTCTTATTACCAACACCTTCTCATTACTTTCCTTATCTATCCACTTTACTTTCTCCTTGCATCTCCAAGTCCACATCCAAATGCTCTCTGGAAGCCTGAACTTCTCTTTCCTCAGTGTCCATGTTTCAGCACCACACTCCACATCAAAGTCTTCACTAATCTTTTCTTCAGTTCTCTATTCCGTTATCCAGTCAATATCCTCTTCTTTCTATTTATTGCAACTTTTCCCACTGTAATCCTAACTCTCACCTCTGACACATCTGCCATCTTCAATTATTATGCTTCCTAAATTTAAATTATCTCACCTGATCCAATTGTTCCTCATTTATTAAAATGCTCAGTCTTTCACCTGGATTCTTAGAAGCCTTCATAACTTTGGTCTTACCCACATTGATTTTCATTCCATAATCCATTGCTGCAGCATTCAGGCCATCTACTTGTAGTCCATTCATGGTACTTGCTACCAAGACTTTGGCATCAGCAAAATCTGACAGCTTTCAAAAGCTGACCTCCAATATTCACTCCTTCCTCTAACTGATTAAGCATTTCTCTTACCATTGCTTCTGCATACACATTGAACACAGGTGTTGTCATACTCCTGTTCCAATCACTCCTGGTACTGACTCTCCATCACTTGCAGTTTGTCCCATGCACAAAGCCTTTATCAGGATCTCTCTCTCTCTCTCTCTCTCCAATCCACACCAATATTCTTTAGTACCTCCACTAGTATTCCATCTCCGCTCCCTTAAGTCCGAGGAACGCAGATTTGAACATTTATAGCGAACAATGGATTTAACCATTCATCGCCAGATCTGGCTGGACCTCATGGCACAATCGGGTCCTGGCTCTCCTCTGCCAAAACTGCTTACTATTCCAGGATCATCCTGGAATGCAAAGATAACTCCCGGCTTCTCTTCTCCACTACAAACAATCTTCTTAAACCCCCTCTCTCTGCCCCCTCCACCTTCGCCTCCAAGTGCAAGGAGCTCATGGACTTCTTTGTCACTAAGATTGAGACCAGCTGCCTCTGCTGCTTCCCTCTCTTCCCCTAGCTCACCAAGCCAAACTTCACCCAAGGTTCCTCCCTGCCCCAGCCCTGAACTCACTTCTTTCTATAGTTTCTCTCCTATTCCTCTCATGCCCTCTCCAAGCTCATTTTGTCCAAGAGACCCACCTGCTCCTCCCTCGACCGTTTTCTCACCTGCTGACCACCCAACTTCCCTTCCTGGCCCCCACGTTAACTATATCAGCTAACAGTTCCCCCTCAAGTACTGTCACCCTCCCCCTCAAATCCACTGTCATCACCCCACTATTCCAAAAAAAAATCTTTAACCCCTCTGTCCTTGCAAACTACTGGCCCACCTTCAACCTCCCTTTCCTCTCCCGAGTCCTTCAACATGTTGTCGCCTCCCAAATCTGTGACAATCTTTCCTGCAACTCTATGTTTGAACCCTTCCTGTCAGGCTTCCGCCACTGCCACAGCACTGAAGCGGCCCTTATCAAAGTCACAAATGGCATCCTGTGTGACTGTCACCGTGGTAAACTATCCCTCCTCATCCTTCTCGAAGACTCTACAGCCACTGACACAGCTGATCACACCACCCAGTCAACTGGGTGGGACTGCCCTCGCCTGGTTCCATTTCTATCTATCCAGTCAAGAGAATCATCTGCAATGGTTTCTCTTCCCGCTCTCGCACCGTTATCTCTGGGGTCCACCAAAGATCTATCCTTGACCCCCTCCTTTTTCTCATCTACATGCTGCCCCTCAGCAACTTCCAAAAACTCGCCAGATACCACACGCTGACGACTCCCAGCTCTACCTCACTGCCACCTCTCTCAACCCCTCCACTGCCTCTGATTTGTCATGCTGTTTGACCAGCAGAAATTTCCTCCAATTAAGTATTGGGAAGATCGAAACCAACACAAACTCCGCTCCCTAACCATCAATCCCTCTCCTTGGCCACTATCTGAGGCTGAACCAGACTGTTTGCAACCTTGGCGTCCTATTTGACCCTGAGCTGAACTTTCAACCCCATATCCTCTCCATCACCAAGACCACCTACTTCCACTCCGTAACACGCTCATCTGTTGTGGAAACCCTCATCCACACCATTGTTACCTCTAGACTCAACTATTCCAACGCTGTCCTGGTTGGCCTCCCACCTTGCATCCTCGATAAACTTGAGTTCATCCAAATGTTGCCCGTATGTTCATTCGCACCAAGTCCCGTTCACCCACCACTCCTGCGCTCACTGACCTACATTTGCTCCCAGTCTAGCAACACCTCAATTTTAAAATTCTCATCCTTGTTTTCAAAGCCCTCCATGGCTTCGTCCCTCCTTATCTCTGTAACCTCCTCCAGCCCTACAACCCTCAGAGATCTCTGAGCTCCTGCAATTCTGGCCTCTTGGGCATTCCCGATTTTCTTTGCTCCACCATTGGCGGCCGTGCCTTCAGCTGCCTAGGCCCTAGCTCCGTAATTCCCTCCCTAAACCACTCCACCCCTCTACCTCCTTTAAGACTCGCCTTAAAATCTAACTCCTCACTTGAGCTAATATCTCCTTATGTGGCTCGGGACAAAGCTCCTGTGAAGCACCTTGGGATGTTTTACTACGTTAAAAGGTGCTATACAAGTGCAAGTTGGTGTTGTGGTTTGAACCAGTTCACTCTACCGAAGGCTTTTCAAAATCTACAAATCATCACATTTGCTAGCATTTGGCTTCCCAACACCCACCCCAACCAAAGGTATCGATTATTTTCATGAAATCATCTGGCTATTCCCCTTTCAAGTATATAACTTTACACAAATCAACAAGTTCATTTGTTTCCTTCTCTCCCATGTTTTTAATTAATTCCACTGGAATCTCCAACACCTGTGGCCATTCCATTCTTGAGCTCACTCATTGCAACCCTCACCACACTCATGGACGTCAGGGCCCATAAAATTAACTTCTTCCTCCTCTTCCTTCCCTATATCAATGTCAACTGGCTTTTCCTCTTCAGCATATAGTTCTTCAACATATTCTCTTACTTACATCAATTGGGTCAGTCAATAGTTATTTCAGATTGCTTTAACTCTAGTTCCTTGTATGTTTAAATCATCCATTCTCCTCACTCAAACAAATCAGCTCTGTCTTGTTAATTGTATGATTTATATCAATGAGTGTTTATTGTTTTCAGGTGATGGGTATCAATTGGGAGCTCTAGTATCCTTTTTATTAAGAGAGCTTATCGGGGGTGGGGGCTTGTAAGTGAGAGAGAGGGGGGCATCTCTACGAATAAAGGTTTGGAAACAACTAAAGACCAGGCTCTAGTATTCTATCCTTCACCATATGGTTATCCAATTTATAACGTGGTAGCAGACAATGGTTGCCTAAAAGGTGGAGGTTGGAAACACCATTTTATTTTTGGACACAAAGAAAAACTTGAAAGCCTAGTGGCCATTGGGAAAATGGAAGAAAGCAAGTTTAAATCGTCAAGGTACAATTTCCCTCCAATGTACACTGAGTTTGAACCAGATGACCAGTGGAAGAATGAGGCTGATATGCGGACACAGGTTTCTACTCTGCCAAAGAGAAAACAAGGCATGACTTTGGCGTTGTCACTTCCTGAACGAAGTTAAAACAGAAGAAAGATATTTTCTGAGATGGATGCAGATCTTTTCGATAATGATGAAAGTTTTACCTTTTGAATAGAATTCCTGAATCAAATCTATTAGAGTGTTGACCTGTTAAGTGCCTACAAGGCCTGGTCAGCATGTTATAGATTTTGGAAAACAGATGGTCATTCAACGGAAGATTATATCGTGGACTTTAACAAATTGTACAAAAAGGTTGACAAAGTTCAAATTGGAAATCTCTGGATTGGTACTAGCGTTTAAATTACTAGATTGTGCTAAGGTGTCTCACGTGGACAGGCAACTGGTCCTAACTGGCGTCCAGTTCTCGGAAAAGGAGACTCTGTTGGATCAAATGTCTGCTGCCTTAAAAAAATTCCAGGGGAAACAGTCATTCCCTTCAGCTTTCATGGAACAAATGAGGCCTTCCGCTGTGATACAAATAGAAGATTCGATGGTTACCAGGTTTCAAAATATTTCAGATTCTAAAAAGGTGCCAGTTCAAGTTTCAAAATTTTCAAGAGACCGGACGCTAGCGTCAATATGAGGTAAGGATTAAAGACAGCCAGATTGGTGATGAAAGATGGTACAGCGAATCCAGTTATAGCAACAGAACACAAAATTGTGACAGTAGTAACGGGCGAATGAATTCCAGGAATGCCCAAGGGAAAAAAAAAATCAGGAGATGCTTTAGATGGGACTAAGTATCATTATGCAGCAAATTGCCCGGAGCGAAGACGCAGGGTCTTTGAAATGACACATGAAGAAAGTAGTTGAGGATGAAGATAATGAACATGAACAGATTATACTGGTCACAAGGAGTTTTAATCCTGTGATGAATGTATTAATCGCAGATTCCTTTAATTGTGCGGTGTTAGACAGTGCATGTACTTCAACTGTATGCGGGGTAAATTGGTTAAAATGTTATCTTGATTCACTAAGTAGTGAGGATCGAAGCACGGATAAGGAATATAAAGGTTCTACAGATGTTTGGAGATGACAACACCTTGAGGACACTCAAGAGAGTGGTCATTCCAAGTAAGATAGCTGGAGTGAGTCATTTTATACGTACGGATGTAGTCTCGAGTGAGATATCTATGCTTTTGGGTAAACCTTCCATGAAACGGCAGCCAACTGAGCTGCAGTTTAGCCAGTCAGGGGATTATTATATCCCCTTAATAAAACCTGATGTTTCGCATGAGCACGTTAGGCGAGTATTAATGGCATCAGGCGATAAGGATAAAAGAGGGGAAAAAAAGTAGTCTTAAAGCTACATAGACAATTTGCCCACCCTACTTGTCAACGTTTAAAAATCCTGCTAAAAGATGCAGGTGTAGTTGATGAGTATATGAAGCTAACAGAAGAGATTAGTGAGAAAGGTGACATCTGTAAGAAGTATGGATGGACGCCCCCACATCCCATAGTAAGTGTTCCATTAGCATGTGACTTTAACAAGGTAGTTGCCATGGATCGAAAGGTATGGGACAAAGGCAGGAATGTTTTCATCTTACATTTTTAGAATTTATAATGTATAAACCCCTCAAGTGTATTACATCCTTTCAATACACACTAAACTAAGCCATCTTTTAATGTATAAAGCAGAATTACATCTCTATAAAGCACTCTTCCCATGTGCAGACACAAGCTAATTCATAAAACTCACCAATTAGGCAAAAATGGCAAAAGTAATAAAGATGAAGATTGCTAAAAGTAAAACTCAACCAGCTACCTCCTCTTGGTTTTGATTTCTTTATCGTTCAGCCTTCCTTCATCGAAGTATATCCTTTGTCTCGCTGGCTCCTCTGACGTTAAAGTGAAGTCCCACATCTCCATTGCTGAAGCTGGCTCCGAGAAGCTTGATTTTCTCTTTCATGAGAAACAGTTTTTTTTTAAATTCGTGATGTGGAGATGCCGGTGATGGACTGGGGTTGACAAATGTAAGGAATCTTACAACACCAGGTTATAGTCCAACAGTTTTATTTGAAAATCACAAGCTTTCGGAGGCTTTCTGACAAAGGAGAAAGCCTCCAAAAGCTTGTGATTTTCAAATAAAACTGTTGGACTATAACCTGGTGTTGTAAGATTCCTTACATTTTAAAAATTCGTTCATGGGATGTGGGCGTCGCTGGCGAGGCCAGCATTTATTGCCCATCCCCAATTGTCCTTGAGAAGGTGGTCGTGAGCCGCCTTCTTCAACCACTGCAGTCTGTGTGGTGAAGGTTCTCCCACAGTGCTGTTAGGAAGGGAGTTCCAAGATTTTGACCCAGCGACGATGAAGGAACGGCGATATATTTCCAAGTCGGGATGGTGTGTGACTTGGAGGGGAACGTGCAGGTGGTGTTGTTCCCAGGTGCTGCTGCTCTTGTCCTTCTAGGTGGTAGAGGTTGTGGGTTTGGGAGGTGCTGTCGAAGAAGCCTTGGCAAGTTGCTGCAGTGCATCCTGTGGATGGTACACACTGCAGCCACAGTGAGCCGGTGGTGAAGGGAGTGAATGTTTAGGGTGGTGGATGGGGTGCCAATCAAGCGGGTTGCTTTGTCCTGGATGATGTCGAGCTTCTTGAGTGTTGTTGGAGCTGCACTCATCCAGGCAAGTGGAGAGTATTCCATCACACTCCTGACTTGTGCCTTGTAGATGGTGGAAAGACTGAGGAGTCAGGAGGTGGGTCACTCGCCACAGAATACTCAGCCTCTGACCTGCTCTTGCAGCCACAGTATTTATATGGCTGGTCCAGTTAAGTTTCTGGTCAATGGTGAGCCCCAGGATGGTGATGGTGGGGGATTCGGCGATGATAATGCCGTTTAATGTCAAGGGGAGGTGGTTAGACTCTCTCTTGTTGGAGATGGTCGTTGCCTGGCACTTAAGTGGCAAGTAACATTCGCGCCAGACATCAGCCCAAGCCTGGATGTTGTCCAGGTCATGCTGCACGCGGACACGGACTGCTTCATTATTTGAGGGGTTGCTAATGGAACGGAGCACTGTGCAATAATCAGCGAACATCCCCATTTCTGACCTTATGATGGAGGGAATCATAGATTTTTACAACAGGGAAACAGGCCCTTCGGCCCAACATGTCCATGTCGCCCAGTTTATACCACTAAGCTAGTCCCAATTGCCTGCACTTGGCCCATATCCCTCTATATCCATCTTACCCATGTAACTGTCCAAATGCTTTTTAAAAGACAAAATTGTACCCGCCTCTACTACTGCCTCTGGCAGCTCGTTCCAGACACGCACCACCCTTTGAGTGAAAAAATTGCCCC
This sequence comes from Heptranchias perlo, assembly GCF_035084215.1. Taxonomy (NCBI): domain Eukaryota; kingdom Metazoa; phylum Chordata; class Chondrichthyes; order Hexanchiformes; family Hexanchidae; genus Heptranchias; species Heptranchias perlo. Next base: position 59,794,081 of record NC_090332.1, read on the forward strand.
TCTGGACCCTTTTGTATCTCTCCCCTCTCACCTTAAATCTATGCCCCCTCGTTATAGACACCCCTACCTTTGGGAAAAGATTTTGACTATCTACCTTATCTATGCCTCTCATTATTTTATAGACTTCTAGAAGATCACCCCTAAACCTCCTACTCTCCAGGGAAAAAAGTCTCAGTCTATCCAACCTCTCCCTATAAGTCAAACCATCAAGTCCCAGTAGCATCCTAGTAAATCTTTTCTGCACTCTTTCTAGTTTAATAATATCCTTTCTATAATAGGGTGACCAGAACTGTACACAGTATTCCAAGTGTGGCCGTACTAATGTCTTGTACAACTTCAACAAGACATCCCAACTCCTGTATACAATGTTCTGACCAATGAAACCAAGCATGCTGAATGCCTTCTTCACCACCCTATCCACCTGTGACTCCACTTTCAAGGAGCTATGAACCTGTACTCCTAGATCTCTGTTCTATAACTCTCCCCAACGCCCTACCATTAACGGAGTAGGTCCTGGCCCGATTCGATGTACCAAAATGCATCACCTCTCATTTATCTAAATTAAACTCCATCTGCCATTCATCGGCCCACTGGCCCAATTTATCAAGATCCCGTTGCAATCCTAGATAACTTTCTTCACTGTCCACAATGCCACCAATCTTGGTGTCATCTGCAAACTTACTAACCATGCCGCCTAAATTCTCATCCAAATCATTAATATAAATAACAAATAACAGCGGACCCAGCACCGATCCTTGAGGCACACCGCTGGTCACAGGCCTCCAATTTGAAAAACAACCCTCTACAACCTGTCGTCAATCCAATTTTGTATCCAATTGGCTACCTCACCTTGGATCCCGTGAGATCTAACCTTATGTAACAACCTACCATGCGGTACCTTGTTAAAGGCTTTGCTAAAGTCCATGTAGACCACGTCTACTGCACAGCCCTCATCTATCTTCTTGGTTACCCCTTCAAAAAACTCAATCAAATTTGTGAGACATGATTTTCCTCTCACAAAACCATGCTGACTGTTCCTAATCAGTCCCTGCCTCTCCAAATGCCTGTAGATCCTGTCTCTCAGAATACCCTCTAACAACTTACCCACTACAGATGTCAGGCTCACCGGTCTGTAGTTCCCAGGCTTTTCCCTGCCGCCCTTCTTAAACAAAGGCACAACATTTGCTACCCTCCAATCTTCAGGCACCTAACCTGTAGCGGTCATTGATGAAGCAGCTGAAGATGGTTGGGCCTAGGACACTGCCCTGAGGAACTCCTGCAGCAATGTCCTGGGGCTGAGATGATTGGCCTCCAACAACCTCTACCATCTTCCTTTGTGCTAGGTATGACTTCAGCCACTGGAGAGTTTTCCCCCTGATTCCCATTGACTTCAATTTTATTTGGAATCCTTGGTGCCACACTCGGTCAAATGCTGCCTTGATGTCAAGGGCAGTCATTCTCACCTCACCTCGAATTCAGCTCTTTTGTCCATGTTTGGACCAAGGCTGTAATGAGGTCTGGAGCCGAGTGGTCCTGGCTGAAAACTAAACTGAGCATCGGTGAGCAGATTATTGGTGAGTAAGTGCCGCTTGATGGCACTGTCGACGACACCTTCCATCACTTTGCTGATGATTGAGCGGTATTTGGCCGGATTGGATTTGTCCTGCTTTTTGTGGACAGGACATACCTGGGCAATTTTCCACATTGTCGGGTAGATGCCAGTGTTGTAGCTGTACTGGAACAGTTTGGCTAGAGGCGCAGCTAGTTCTGGAGCACAAGCCTTCAGTACTACAGCCGGTATGTTGTCGGGGCCCATAGCCTTTGCTGTGCTCAGTGCATTGTCATTTCTTGATATCACGTGGAGTGAATCAAATTGGTGCTGTGATGGTGGGGATATTGGGAGGAGGCCGAGATGGATCATCCACTCGGCACTTCTGGCTGAAGATGGTTGCAAACGCTTCAGCCTTATCTTTTGCACTCATGTGCTGGACTCCGCCATCATTGAAGATGGGGATGTTCACAGAGCCTCCTCCTCCCATTAGTTGTTTCATTGTCCACCACCATTCACGACTGGATGTGGCAGGACTGCAGAGCTTTGATCTGATCCGTTGGTTGTGGAATCGCTTAGCTCTGGCTATAGTATGTTGCTTCCGCTGTTTAGCATGCATGTAGTCCTGAGTTGTAGCTTCGCCAGGTTGGCACCTCATTTTTAGGTACGCCTGGTGCTGCTCCTGGCATGCTCTTCTACACTCCTCATTGAACCAGGGCTGATCCCCTGGCTTGTTGGTAATGGTAGAGTGAGGAATATGCCGGGCCATGAGGTTACAGATTGTGCTGGAATACAATTCTGTTGCTGCTGATGGCCCACAGCGCCTGATGGATGCCCAGTTTTGAGCTGCTAGATCTGTTTTGAATCCATCCCATTTAGCATGGTGGTCGTGCCACACAACACGTTGGATGGTATCCTCAGTGTGAAGACGGGACTTCGTCTGCACGAGGACTGTGCGGTGGTCACTCCTACCAATACTGTCATGGACAGATGCATCTGTGATAGGTAGATTGGTGAGGACGAGGTCAAGTAAGTTTTTCCCTCTTGTTGGTTCGCTCACCACCTGCCGCAGGCCCAGTCTGGCAGCTATGTCCTTCAGGACTCGGCCAGCTCGGTCAGTAGCGGTGCTACCAAGCCACTCTTGGTGATGGTCTTTGAAGTCCCCCACCCAGAGTACATTCTGTGCCCTTGCTACCCTCAGTGCTTCCTCCAAGTGGTGTTCAACATGGAGGAGGACTGATTCATCAGCTGAAGGAGGGCTGTAGGTGGTAATCAACAGGAGGTTTCCTTGCCCATGTTAGACCTAATGCCATGAGATTTCATGGGGTCCAGAGTCAATGTTGAGGACTCCCAGGGCCACTCCCTCCTGACTGTATATCACTGTACCGCCACCTCTGGTCGGTCTGTCCTGCCGGTGGGACAGGACATAGCCAGGGATGGTGATTATTTTCTCTTCAACCGTTCTTAATTTACAATCATGACTAAGTGACCTAAAGCATTAAACACCACATGTACAGAGCAGTGGTGTTCTTGGGGCTGAGTCCAGGTGCAAAGGCTAGGAGAGAGCTGCAGAGTGAGATCTGTTCAATTGTAACATTTTTGCACTATTATTGTTTCTTATATATTACAAGCCCTTGTACATAGTTACCTTTTTCTCATCTTCAAACTTACTCCATAGTTTAAAAGTCCATACTCAGTTCAGTTTTGTTGTTTTTCATGTAAAAAAATGTTGTCAGCTTATACAAGGATTTTGAAATTGATATAATAGCAACAAGCAGAGGTCAGCAAGGACAGAGAATGAAAGGGGGATAGGATAATGGCTAGAGTTTGGCTAACTTGAGGTTTACATAGGGTAGAGCTGGGAAGACCAGGAAGAGGAGCATTGGAGACTCAAGGTAATAAAGGTACGGAGGAAGGTTTCAGCAGCAGCATTGATCAGTTAGATGCCTCAGTGAGTGACATTCTACAAATGAGCAAGCAACCTCAACAATGGACCCTACCTGGGGTTTGAAGCTCAACTTAAGGTTTACCAAGGCACCAAGGTTGTGCACTTTTGTGCTCAGTTTGAGCAACCAGCAGTAGTTGGAATTGGTGAAGTTTCATATGGGAGCTGAACTGGATGTCTTCAGTCTTATTGATGCTGAACTGGAGAAAGTTCTGGCTCATCCAGTACTGGATGTCAGACAGGCAGCCACACATCAACAATCGTGGAATCGAGGGCAGCGGAGGAGAGGTACAGTTGGTGATTTTATGATCAAGCAAATTTTACATTCCAAGTCTAAACATTTTTTTAAAACTAATCTCAGTTGTAACTTTAAACGATTTTGTACTGAATATTCTGCGAAGAACAATTGAGCAGATTTTTGGAGAAGTCAGCTATAGTGCTGTAGCAATATTGGGGATTCTACATAAGACCAAATACAAAATAATGAATGAAAAAAAAAGCATACAGCATTCAAAAAAAATACAAAATAGATGAAGTATATTTCACCCATGGTAATTTTTGAAAGACAGCAAAACAAAAATAAAACCAACATCCTAAATTAAAATTTCAAGAAAAGGCATGAAGGAACATTGTTAGCACAGCCACTGGTGGGATGTAGACAACTGCCACAATGGGAGGGGCCCAATCTGGCATCACACATCTCTGTGTAACCCTCCTCCTCTCAGAACCCCCACAAAGTCACAGTTAGTAAACAATTCCAACCGCCTCATACACAATGCCAAACATGAACAGCCTTGATGCAGTCAATGTATACATGCAAGACCGGATATGAAGTACCCTGTGAGTGTACACAATACAACACATTTTCATACCAGATTCAAAGCTTATTTTCAAGTCTACCCTTTTGTCTGAAAATTAGGTTCTTCCCCTCGAGTGCACTTCTCAAATGCATGTGAAAAAAATCCTCGAAATTATCAGTGAAAATCTTAACGTATAGGTGTTACAGCACTGTTATAATGCACACAACTTCTCCATAAATCAATAATATATTAAAAGTCTTGCATGTATGCACATCGTTCCTATAACGCTTCACCATCACAATTAAACTTACATATTCATCTTACTTACCTCTGGGGAATCCAATATAGATGGCACTGTTGCTTATTTGCTTCAGAACTCCAAGATAGGTGACATTGGTTGTGTTGTGGAAAACAATCATGGAGCTCCTAAAATCAGGTCTGATTGCCACTCAGCCCTTCCATCTCCTTGACCCGAGCTCAAGCTCCACCCCACCCCCTAAGCAGCAAGAGCAGATTTATTGAAAGGGTTTTCCAGCAGTGGGAAAACCTATATTTAAATTAAGTACTCAGACAAGTATTTACAGGTTTCTCTAGTTTTTCTGTGTGTTTTTAGGCCCCCCTTTTATAAGCAGAGGGAGTTTAGGGTGTGTTCATGTGCAGTAAACCAATAAACCCAAAATAAGTGTCAAATAATTTTTTTTTCTTTTTCTTTCTTTTTTTTCATGATTTTAGGCCCCCCTTTTATAAGGAGGGGGGGTTCAGGGTGTGTTTATGTGCAAAAACCAAAGAAACCAAAACCAAGTGTCAAATTAAAATTTTATTTTCCTCGTCCAGGATACACTCCAGCCCCCAGGTTTCTCTAGTTACTGCAGAGGAATCTCAAGAAATCATCTTCTTCCCCACTTCAACTGGACCTCAAACCACATCAACTATGCTTGAGGCCACTCCACTGAAGGACATTACTTAAATGGATTTCCCGACATGTGGCCTGGAGAATTATCAGAATTTATTTAAAATAAATATTCAAGTTTTATTTTAAAAATACAAGCTTCCCAAGTCACCCTTCAGGAAATCCTGGTCAGAAAATCCCTTCCCCCATCACTGCTACCAGCACCTCTACAACACAAGCCTCTGCCTCACCCCAATCACCTGTATCTTCCTCCCTCCTGCCACCATTTGCTTTTCTTACCCCTATAGCATAATTGTCATGAATATGCTAAACACATCTAGTTTTCCCTCACTGACCACATCTCCAACGCAGAAAAATGTATTAGCACCATCCTTTTAAGATGGAGGAAGGATGTATACAGTCTATTCAGAATCCCGCACTGAATCAGAACTAACCAAATATTATTGTTTGTTCATCTAAAACTTGGTCTGCTACCCCAAAATCCCTCCCTAGTGTGTCTTGGAAATTGCATCAACTGTCAAAGAATGTTTAACATTTCATTCCAATTTCAAAGTGACAACTCCTCCCTCCCCAATAACAATTTTAACCAAATATAAAACTTTAGAAATCAACATTTATTATAAATATATCAAACAAAGCAAATTTACTGACTGTATATAAACATCCTGGATGCTAGTAAAGCCCATCTCTACTTACTCCAATTTAACATACAACCAAAACTTATTTCTAAATTTGTCACACAAGATGAAGAATCATCCTTGATGAGAAGAATGGGAGAAGGGGAAAACAGGATCGACAAAAAGCCATGTCAACAGTCTAAGCAGTACAACTTAAAAATTAACAAACCAAATTCAGCACTGTGGTTCTATTTCAAAACATAAGGCTTTTTAACCACACTGATGCTATAGATGGTCCCAGTGGGTATACCAATTAACTAAATATTCTTCAAATTAGGATCCCATTTACCTTGATTGACTGCATCCTCAAAGTGAGATCACCAGAGCTGCTCCACCTCTGTGGAAGCTCTTTCAATAGTATTTGATATCAAGGTTTATAGCCATCATGTCCTGCACATCTAGGGAAAGAAATTACATCTAGATATTTGAAACCCTGGAAATCAAAAAGGTTAAATTCCCACTAGTTAAGTGTCACTTGGACAGGAGAATCATAGAATGATACAACACTGAAGGAAGACATTCGGCCAGTCGTGCCTATGCCAGCTCTTTGAAAGAGCTACCAATTAGTCCCACTCAACTGCTCTTTCCCCACAGCCCTGTAAATTTTTCCCCTTCAAGTATTTATCCAATTCCCTTTTGAAAGTTACTATTGAATCTGCTTCCACCACCCTTTCAGGCAGTGCGTTCCAGATCATTACTCACTGCGTAAAGAAATTTCTCATCTTGCCTCTGGTTCTTTTGCCAATTACCTTAAATCTTTGTCCGTTGGTTGCCCCTCAAAACCCCTCATAATTTTGAGCACCTCTATTAAATCTCCCTTAACCTTCTCTGCTCGAAGGAGAACAACCCCAGCTTCTATAATCTCTCCACGTTACCTAATTCCCGCATCCCTGGTACCATTCAAGTAAATCTCCTCAGCATCCTCTCCAAGGCCTTGACATACTTTCTAAAATGTAGTGCCCAGAATTGGACACAATAGTCCAGCTGGGACCTAACCAGTGATTTGGAAAGGTTTAGCATAACTTCCTTGCTTTTGTACTCTTATGCCTCTGATTATAAAGCCATGGGTCCCATATGCTTTTTTAAAAAAAAAATAGCCCTCTCAACTTATCCCGCCCCCTTCAAAGATTTGTGTATGTACAACCCCAGGTCTCTGTTCCCGCACCCCCTTTAAAATTGTACCATTTAGATAATATTGCTTCTCCTCATTCTTCCTAACAAAATGCATCACTTCATACTTCTCTGCATTAAATTTCATCTGCCATGCCTCTGCCCAATTCACCAGTCTATCTATAGCCTCCTGAAGTTTGTTACTATCATTCTCACTGTTTACTACATTTCCAAGTTTCGTCTCATCTGCAAACTTTGAAATTATGCCTAGTCCAGGTCATTAATATATCTCAAAGAGTAGTGGTCCCAATACCGACCCCGGGGGAATACCACTGTATACTTCCCTCCAGTCTGAAAAACCGTCCACCACTTCTCTCTGCTTTCTGTCCCTTAGCCAATTTCTTATCTACGTCCCTTTACTCCCATGAGCTTCAATTTTCCTAATAAGTCTATTATGTGGTGCTTTATCAAACGCCTTTGAAAGTCCATATACACAACATCAACCTCAGTACCTTCATCAACCCTCTGTTATTTCATTAAAGAACTCAATCAAGTTAGTCAAAAACTATTTGCCTTTGCCATGCTGGCTGTCATTTATCAACCCATATTTTTCCCAAGTGACAATTAATTTTGTCTTGGATTATTGTCTCTAAAAAATTTCCCCTCCACCAACGTTAGGCTGACTGGCCTGTAGTTGCTGGGTTTATCCCTCTCCCCTTTTTTCCAACAGGGGTGTAACAATTACAATCCTCCAGTCTCTGGCACCACTCCCATATCTAAGGAGGATTGGAAGATTGTGGCCACAGCCTCCACCTCTCCACCCTTACTTCCATCAGCAACCTAGGATGCACCCCATCCAGACTGGATGACTTTTCTACTTTGAGCACTGTCAACCTTTTAAGTACATCCTCTGTTTTTATCCTATCCAATTTCTCTACTACCTCATCCGTTACTGTGACATTGGCAGCATCCTCCTCTTTAGTGAAAACAGATGCATGGTACTCATTTAGTACCTCAGGCATGCCCTCTGCCTTCACAAGATGATCTTTTTGGTCCCTAATCAGCCACACCCTTCCTTTGACTACCCTTTTACTATTTATGTTTATAAAAGACTTTTGGGTTCCCTTTAATGTTACCCACTAATTCATTCTTATAAACTCTCTTTGCCCCTCATTTCTTTTTTCACTTCTCCTCTATTTCTGAATTCAGCTTGGTTCTCTACAGTATCACGAACCTGACATTTGTCACAAGCCTCCTCTTTGTTTCATTTTGATCTCTATATCTTTATTCATCCAGGGAGCTCAAGCTTTAGATGCCTCTCCTTCCCCCTCATGTGAATGTGTCTGGTCTGTATCTGAACTATCTCCTTTTTGAAGGCCTCCCATTGCTCATTTACTGTTTTACCTGCCAATCTTTGATTCCAATCCACCTGGGCCACATTCCCTATCAACTCACTGAAATTAGCCCTCCTACAGTTGGGTATTTTCTCCTTTGATTATTCCTTGTCCCATTCCTTAGCTACTCTGAACCTAATGATAATGATCTTATTTTCAAACACCCGAGTGCTCCAAAAAAAAAAATCAGGTCAGGGAGAAACCAGTGGCACCAATCAGGATTGGTAAAAAGCCACCGGGAAAATAAAAATGAAAAGACAAGGGAGCAAAAACACCCAGATTAAGTAATGTTTTGAGACTTTGACTCCAGCCTCTTGTGCATTCTACCCCCCACCCCCATCTCACCCATCTAGGCCCCACATTTTGGAAATCCCTCCCTAAACCTCTCACCTCCCTGCCCTCCTTAAAACCCCTCCTGGGTCCACTCCCTCCTTGGTCACCCCTCCTAATTTTTTCTCCTTTGGCTCAGCATCTGGTTTTTCTAATGCCTTCGTGAAGGATCTTTGGATGTTTCTCTGCATTAAAGATACGAGATAAAGCATGGTGTTGTTACCGTTGTGCTTAATGTCAAGTACGTCACTTAAGTAGAAAGGCTAAAAAATGTAATCAATAAGGTTAAAGCCATCAACGCACAAGAGTCTCAAGAAATACCATAATCGGCAAATAGAAATAAAGATGTAAGGAAAGCCAAGGCTGAGTTATGAAAAGTAACTAGCGGCCAACGTAAATAGCAAAGGTTTTTAGAAACATTAGGAAATGGAAAATTATGGGGAGGTGCAGCCACTCAAATAGGAACATAGTGGATTACTATAAGAGATAAGCAAATGGCAGAGTTGCTTAAAGAATATTATACTTCAGCACTTAAGAGTGAAGTCTCTAAGGCTTGTGGATGAGGCAAAGGGACAACTTATAATTAATAAGAAAATGGTTCCTAAGGGGCTGAGGGCCTAAAAATTGATGTGTACAGGACCAAAAGTAACACACCACAGAATAATTAAGGAATTTAGTAATGATTTTTCAAAATTCATTAGACATAAGATCTGTGTCAAAGGTCTAGCAAATGTCTCACTGTTCAAAAAAGAGGGGGGGGGGGGGAAGAGGAGAAAGGAGAAAGTAGGCAACGATCAACCAGTTAGAATTACATCAGTAATAGAAAAAATTGCTAGAGACCAGAAATAGAGATAAAATACATAAATGGTTAGAAGGACATGGACTAATCAGATATAATCAACATGAATTTGTGATGGGTATGTTTGACTAACTAAATAGAATTTTTTTTTGAGAGAATAACAAAGTATGGATGGGTGATGCAGTTTATATGGAGTTCCAGAAAGCATTTGATAAAGTGCCATGCAAAAAACTGGTTGAGAAACTGAAGGTCAATAACATAAAATGGGCTTAGCAGCATAACCTGGTGGTTATGGGCTAGCAGCCCAGAAGGTGTTCAAACTGAATTCAATAAATCTGGTCATTTGTGGTCTAGCACCAGTAAACAATCATAAAAATCCAACTGGTTCACTAGTGTCCTTCAGGGATGGGAACCCCTACATGCGACTCCAGTCCCACATGATGTGGCTGATTCTTCATTCCCTTGGGACAACTGGGGATGGGCAATAAATACCCCCTTGTTGTCCACATCCTAAGAACAAATACATGGATAGAGAAATGACTGAAAGACAGATAGCAAAGGGTTATGGTAAATGAACATTTCTCAGGCTGCACAGGGATCAATATTGGGGCCAATTTTGTTAATTATATATATCAACAGATCTCGCTGACAGAGTACACTGCTATTTATGACATGAAGGGATTAACATCAGGCCACTAATTTAGAGACTGAATAAGTCAAACTGTTTTTATTAAATGGTATTCTGGATATTTTCTGGTGCTTTGGACATCAAGTGATTGCACTAAAGAGGGTACAAAGGAGGTATGAGGATGTTGCTAGGATTGGAAAATTTTAGCTATGGGGAAAGATTGGATAGGCTGGGGTTATTTTTTTGGAACAGAGGAGGCTGAGGGGAGATTTAATTGAGGTGTATAAAATTATGAGGGGCCTAGATAGAGTGGATAGGAAGGACCTATTTCCCTTAGCAGAGAGGTCAATAACCAGGGGGCATAGATTTAAAGTATTTGGTAGAAGGATTAGAGGGGAGTTCCGGGGAAATTTTTTCACCGAGGGCAGTGGGGGTCTGGAACACTGCCCAAGAGTGTTGGAGGCAGAAACCCTGATCTCATTTAAAAAGTACTTGGATATGCACTTGAAGTGCCATGACCTACAAGGCTACAGACCAAGAACTAGAAAGTGGGATCAGGCTGGATAGCTCTTTTTCAGCCAGCACAGACATAATGGGCCGAATGGCCTCCTTCTGTGCCGTAAATTTCTACGATTCTATGATCAACACGAGTCTGTCCATTATTCTGTGAAAACTGTAAAAAAAAGTGCCATATTTGATTTTTATCCTTTACAATTTTAATGACCATGAGTATGTAGCAAGGTGGTGTGCCTGATTTACCACCTGGAGGTAGATATTTGGTATTTAGCTGTACTGGGGGCAACCCTGGGCTTTGACAGCATTGATCCAGGGCTTTCACAGCACCAAGATCCTGAAATTTGGCAGGACTGCTGGGCTTTGGCAGCATGGGGGTGTCCTTTGGTCTGGCATCGGTGGAGGGAGAACTAGGGGTTTGGCAGATCTGTGAAGTAGTAACCTGAAATGTGGCAGAACAGGGGGTGGAATATGGGGTTTGGCTCACTGATGAATTTCTGGCATCTATCACCAAAGAAGGGAGGATGAGGAGGGAGAGGGCACAGGTAGTACTGGTTTGTAACTTTTTAAGAGATCCCCATCAACATTGAATTTGGTGATTGGGTCATATGGTTTATGGATGTATTAGTTAATAACCAACAAAATCAGATAACTATTAGATTTTTACTATCTGCTTTCAAAATTCAACTGTGGGCAATTAAAAAAAAGTTTTGGGTGAGGTGAAGTTTACAGTATGTGAAGGATGGCCGGCCACCCAGAAGAACATTGGAATAGTTGAGTCTGCACGAATGAGGGTTTGAGCAGCAGATGGCCTGAGGCATGGGCAGAGACAGACAATATCAAAGAGGTGGAGGAGGCATTCTTTGTGATTGAGAGGATATGGTGACAGAAGCTCAGCTTGGGTCGGACAGGACGCCAAGGTTGCAAACAGTCTGGTTCAGCCTGAGACAGCGGTCAGGAGAGAGATGGAATCAACGGCAAGGGTACAGAGTTTGTGACTCGCCAAAGACAACAGCTTAGGTCTTCCCAACAATTAACTGCAGGAAATGGTGGCTCATCCAAGGCTGGCTCATCCAAGGCTGGATGTAGGACAAGCAGTCTGATAACATCAAGGCAAAGGGGTCGAGAGAGGTAGTGCTGGCATTGTCAGCATTCATATGGGAACTGACCCTATGTTTGCAGTTGACATCGCCATGGGGTAGTATGTAAATGAGAAACAGGAGGGGACCAAGGAAAGATCCTAGGGAGACAATGGTGTGGGGGCACGAAGATAAGCTATTGCTCAAGATGTTCTGGCTACAATCAAACAGCAAGAGTAGAACAAAGCAAAGGCAGTCACTAAGCTGGACCACAGAAGAGAAGTTGAAGGACAGTAAATGCACCACGAACTAGAAATGTCCTTTTCTCTCAGGAACAACTTGTTCCTTTTTGAAGGACTGCAGGGAATCCATACTTACCACATACTTTAGTAACTGTTTCAGAAAGTGATGGCTTTGTAAAAAGGAATACTACCTAACATTTAACCTGTTTGTCTAAGGATTTTATTTGCACATCCGCTGGCGCTATCCCTCTTCATCTCAAATAACCTATCCAACCGGACAGACTCGAATCCACTCACCATTTTAAAACTTTAATCATATTCTTTCAATGCCGGAGTTACCCTAAAGAAAATAATCCCAACTCCTGAAGCCCATCCTTACCACTTAAAAACTTTAAGACTGAGCATCATTTTGGTAATCCTCCTCTGTACTTTCTACAGGTATCCCCAGTCATTTAATAGCTCTAAGAGAAAGTGCAACATAGATTTTCCACAAGAGATGAGGATGTCTGAATTACAAGAAAAGGTTATAGCAACTAGGACTGCATTATCATGAACCGAAAAGAAAGAGGGGATTTGACAAAGGCATTCAAAATGATACAAGGAATAGACAACATCAAAATACACTGGTAGGTAAAATGAAGACAACAAACCATGACCTCAAGATAAGATACATGAAGGGGGAAATCAAAAGGAACTTTTTCATGCAAAGAATTACTGAAATGGGAAATCTTTGCCGCAAGTGGTGACCAATACTGTGCTAAAACTTCTATATTTGTAACTATTCACTTGTACCAGAAAATTTAGTAATTTAACATGGCATGATTTAGAGAGAACTTGCATTAAAAGAAATCAAAATTTAAGGTGTGAACATGAATTACCAGTGCAACACCATTGTTTTTGAGCAAATTTGCTCAAAACAATGTTTATTAAAATTTGTAGCATAATAATCCATGTAACATAGGAACAGGAGTAGGCCATTCAGGCCTTTGAGCCTGTTCCACTATTCAATTAAATCATGGTTGATCTGTATCTCAACCCCATTTGCTTCATACCCCTTGATACCCTAACCTAACAAAAAATATTGATCTCAGTTTAGAGAATTTGTACTGATCCAACATCCACAGCCTTGGGGGAAGAGTTTCAGATTTCCATTATCCTTTGTGTGGAAAAAGTGCTTCCTGTGATAAAATTGGATAGCCATGTGGTGAAGGATAGAATACTAGAGCCTGGTCTTTAGTTGTTTCCAAGCCTCTATTCATATAGGTGCCCCTTGCACACGCACACCTTAGCTAAGCTCCCCTATAAAAAGGATACAAGAAAGTCCTCAATTGATAACCACCACCTGAATACAATTAACACTGATTTCACTCCTACAAAGCCTAGCTCTAATTTTAAGATTGTGCTCCCTTGTTTTCGATTCCCCACCAAAGGAAAATAGTTTCTCTGTATCTGTCCTATTGAATCCTTTTATCATTTTAAATACCTCAATTAAATCATCCCTCAACCTTCAAAACTCAGGGGTGGTACAAACAAAGCTTATGCAACCAGTCCTCATAATTTAACCCTTTAAATCCTGGTATCATTCTGGCCAATATATATTTCCAGAGGTTCGGTGCCTAAAATTGAACACAGTACTCCAGATGGAGTCTGATCAAGGTTCTGTACAACGGAAGCATAACTTCTTCACTTTTGTATTCCAACCCCCTTGAGATAACGGCCAACATGCCATTAGCCCTTTTTTGATTCTTTTTGTACCTGGGCATACTTTTAGTGATGTGTACATGGACACCTAAATCCCTTTGCTCCTCCATTGCACCTAGCCTCTCACCATTAAGAAAATATTATGATTTGTCTTTCTCAGATCGAAAGTGAATGAGCTCACACTGAATTCCATCTGCTACAGTTTTGCCCACTCAGTTGATCTGTCCCTTCGTAACTTCCTGCTCCCATCTACTCAACTTACTGTGCCTCCTTAACTCAGTCATCTGCAAACTTGGATATTATTACTTGGATGAAGGAATATCGTAAAAAGCTGAGGCCCCAGTACAGATCTCTGGGGAACACCACTGGTTACCTCCCGCACATAATGGATACATACCATGTGAAACGTCAACCAATCTAAATTCATCACTAGTCATTCGACAGATAGATTTCTAACACTGCAATAGCCGCATCCTAAATCAAAATGACCCCTTAATGTTCAGAAGCGCACAGAGCAACACATAGCTACAAAAAATGGTTTTATTTTCACACAAAATGTTTTCCAAAACAAAATTCTTTAATTGTTTATACAACTTAGCAAGAGATCAACACTGATCATCACAATACAAAGTCATGTCATATTGATATTCTATATCAAATGTAGGCCTTAGAACGTAATAAGTTTTATATTAAACAATTTAACATTTAACGCATAGATTATAAATAGATGAAGTTCAGTTTCTGTTTCCCACATCTACCATTTTAACTGTCTAAATCATTGTTGGTCTTCAAAAACATTTTTTCCCTCCACTCAATAAAATTTAGATCTAATTTCGTAACAGTGGACATTTCCGTTCACTTCCCAGCCACAACTGCAAGTGAGCAACCAGCTCCAGGCCTCTCACTATTATTTGAACTGACTGGTGGATTTTTAATGGTTCTGTTTTAGAATTTGTACTGATTTCATTCTATGATGTTCTTGTGACATCGTTTGTTCACTTAAAGCTCATATTTTCCCCCATCAGGATTTATTGTGTTAACAAGAATATGGCTGCTACAAACATGAAAAAGTTGATGTAAACTCCAAGAAATGCATCCACTATCTAGCAATAATCTTCCTGTCTGCAATTTCCTCAATAAACTCTTGTACTTGTTTACTGCCTCATATTCCTGACAGAAGTTGAGCCATCATGGGGTTTAAAATATATCTAATATATCCTGTCACTAGTATGATAGCATAAGTACCTTCACAGACAAGGCTGACTAGATTATAGCCAGTATCTCACAGACACATTTATTTGGTCATATTGTTGCCAATCTACACCTATGGTTTTATTTTCCAGTTATTCTATGACTTTCAGAGTCTCGGCCACACACAAACTTATAGTACAAATAAGTTTAATAGAGAATAGCTAGCTATCTCAAAGTGAATTTAGAAGATAGAAACCCAATACAGAGGCTAAGCCATAAAACCAAAACTAAAGCAATTTAGGTTTGTTGTCTGATCAAACTCAAGATTGAATTAGGGGCTTAAATTCACTTCAAAGTATTTTAATTATATATAGAAATGAATTTACTTTTGAAACACCCACTGCACTAACAGCCAATTAGAGGATAGTGCAATGTGACAAAGTACAAGGCATTATTTTAAAGCAGGCTATGACTAAAGAAAATGTGCTACTTGTAAATATTTAGTGGCATTTTTTAACTGCATAAGAGGGTAAAAAGAGCAGCACAACGTTATGTGGAAGACCATAGTCAGCAAAGGATGTGCTGCAATTACCCATTTCAGGTTACTAGCTCAAATTCTGACTGTTAAATTTTCTGAATGTGGGCGTGTCTTTTTTTGCAATCCAGTTTGACACCGCACTGGAGTTCAACTCCACGTTAGTATCAAATCCGAGCAGGATGACCGCCTCAAGAGGATTTCACACCACTCCTCTCTGGAGTCAGGTTAGGTGGGATCCGGCAAAAAAAGTGACATTTATTTTTGCCATTCAAACCAGTGACCGCTTTACAATAATGCTAAGTTAAGGTGAAGTACAAATGAACCCTTGGGTCATTTCACGTTAAGTCTTTCTGGGGAGGGAAAAGAAAAATAACTTGCATTTAAAGTGAGAAAAATCACCTGAAAAGGTTTTGCATTAGAAATAGCAGACCAGCTTTCAGGATCGCACCTGTTCTTCCCATCAGCTGAGTCAATGAATGGGTCCTACACCTTGATGTCGGTTCAGCTGTGATCTGAAAGCCGTTGCTGCTATTTTAACGCCCAATAATAGTCCAACAGCATTCTTGCAACGATACGCGGACTCGGGTGCAGCTCTTTAAAGTCTCACCTCGCTGTTGTGGCCCCGTAGGTTGAAGTTGATCCTCTGCGGGGTGCTGCGCTCCCTCCTGCAGTGGCTGGCGGTGAAAGTCACGCCAACCACCCCTCTGCCGTTGCCGGTCGCCAGCCAGCCTTCCTCGTAGCAGCGTCGCCGGCAGACGGGCTTCTCCTTCTCGCTCTTGGGCACGCGACCCTTCCAGGACAGGCAGAGGATGTTGGAGTCGCTGCACAGTACCGGGCCCTGCTCCACCGCCGCGAACATCCCGCTGAGGCCGCGGCCCGGCTGGCTCGCTGAGGAGCGGCTGCACATCAAATACACGCCGAGCTAGCGCGTTTCTAGGCGACCTCGAGCAGCAGCATCGGGGGCCTGGGGCAGGAAGAAGGAGCCGCTCCTGCAGCCCCGGGAACAGACACACAGGGCCCGTGGGGGAGGGAGGGGGGGGGGGAAGCGGCCCGTTTATCCCGAACCGAAGCTCCTGTTCATAGATGCGGTTGAAGTGCAGCGAGAGGACGTGTCGTGGAGGCCACCAGCCGGGTCTCCTGTCGCGCGGCTCAGTGTCGCCTCCGCTGCGAGCACGACCGTGACCGCCCGTCCGGCTCGAGCTTCCGTTAAAAGGCGCGAGAGTCCTGGGAGACTGCGCGCGCCTCCGCTCGCTCGCTCTCTCGCTCTAAGGAGCCACCGCGCGCCTCTTGCCGACGGAAAAGCCTGGCTTTGGGGTGAGCCCAGCGACAGCTGTCAGTGCCGCCGGTTTATTCCTTCGATCCCGGGCAGGGTGTGAGGACATGAAACCCGGCTCCGAACTCCCGCTCTCCGACACTTCGCTTCAACCACAACTCACTCCAGCCCGCGCACGCAGAGCGTCATGACGGACGGGGTGGAGTAGACCAATCACACGGCGGCAAACGTGCGCGTTCCCGCCCCGGCGCGCCTGCAGTATTGTAACAGTTGCTTCAAGGTTTTTTGCTCCAGAAAAGCTGAACGAAAACAAAGAGGGCAATAAAAACACAATAAAGCAGTATAAATTCTGGGTTGTTTTGAGACATTTTGTATCACATTCGAAACAAAAGTAAAATGTCCACTACAAGTTTAGCAGGTATTATGATTGGACTAATTGTTCCAAAAAATTCTGGCAGCAATTTGGTGCCAAGTTTGTGAGATGTGATTGCATAGTTGGAATTTGCATATTCAATCTAAAAAACTAAAGACTTTTCGTTGATTGCTTCGGGTTTTTGGGAAGTGCTGCTTATTTTTTTAATTCTAACTGCTAAAGTCCTCTGCGGCTCGGTTTAACCACCAAACGGCGTGAAATAAGGACAACATTATTCCAAAAGGAAACCTGGACAAGCACCATTATTCAAACACTGGACTGAGGGATACTTAGTCCATGTAATACTATTTTTATTGTTACGCTATAGCAATACTGGTACTACATCAAATTCGGCAATGTCATTTTTTGGTAAATCCAAAGCCCAGTGGGGAATGGGTTGGGGTTGTAATGTTGATTCCTCATGTTTAAGAACATAAGAAATAGGAGCAGGAGCAGGCCAATCGACCCCTCAAGCCTGCTCCGCCATTCAATAAGATCATGGCTGATCTGATCCTAACCTCAAATCTAAATTCATGTCCAATTTCCTGCCCGCTCCCCGTAACCCCTGCTTATGAGAATTAATTGAAAATTATAATGACACTAGCAGATCTCCCAAGGTGTTAGTCACAATGAGTTGGAGGTTACGTTGTTTTATGACAATAGGGATCACGCCATTCAGGCCATAACATCAGAGCCATTCATTTACATCATTCAGTTCACCTATTCCAAAGCATTTTTTAGATGCAACCTGACAGCCAGGATCACAGGAGGTGGTTGACTCCACAAAATGGGGTATGGGACTGAGGTGGCCTTTGTTTCCTAGCAGTTGGCTCTTGGCAGTGAGCTGCTGCTGGCTGCATCTCTGGAGCTCGTTCCTGGCCAACCTAGTCACAGCTCTAAAGTTTCACTGGCATGGTGCTCTGAGAAGGAAGGTCGGGGGGCCTCGCATGTGCTGCAGTCCTGAGAGACAGCAATGTCAGGCAGGTGGACTCCAGCCATCACCATTCCACTAGGCCCTGGATCTGTGACCCTATTGGTCAGCAGGATGCCTGCTCTAATGGCAGCTATCAGATCCTGAAAACCATGAGACACAGCAGTTGCCCCGTTTTGGAAGTTGTGATTCATGCCACACTCTAATCTGTCCCCTATTGCTCCAGAGCTGCAGTCTGTGTTTTCATGGAGGTGGATGCACTGACTGGTCCCTGGCCACGTGGCCGGGGATCTGCTGTAGATCCAGTGAGGCTAGACAGCATCTCCCAAATCCACAACCCCCACCACCTAGAAAGACAAGGGCAGCATGTGCATGGGAACACCATCGCGTCCAAGTTCCCCTCCAAGTGACACACAATCCCGACTTGGACATGTTCCTTCATTGTTGCTGGATCAAAATTCTGGTACTCCCTATGCAACAACACTGGGAGTACCTTCACCACATGTATTACAGAGGTTCAAGAAGAAAGCCCACCACCACCTTCTCAAGGGCAACTAGGAATGGGCAATAAATGCTGGCCTTGATTGCGATGCCCATATTCCCAGAATGAAAAAGAAAAAGCTGCATACAAAAGTGCAAAGAATAGTGTAGATCCAGGAGACTGGAAGAGCTATAAAGAACAGCAAAGGAAGACGAAAAAAAATTCAGAGCGGCAAAAACGGAATATGAAAAGAAACTTGCGGGGAATATCAAGATTAACACAAAGTTTTTACAATTATATTAGAAGAGAAAGGATAGCCAAAGGGTACTGTGGACCCTTTAAAAACTTATGCAGGTACTATTGCAAATGAAAATAAGGAAATGGCAGACTTATTGAATAGTTACTTGGTGTCGGTCTTCACAGTAGAGGAAGAGGATAATATACCTGACATTCCAGGGAAACTAATAATAAATCAAGGACTGGAACTCAATAAAGTTAACATAAGCAAGAAAACAGCATTAGAAAAAATAATGGCACTAAAGACTGACAAATCCACAGGACCTGATGGTTTCCATCCTGGGGTTTTAAAGGAAGTAGGTGAAGAAGTTGCAGATACTTTAGCCATAATCCTCCAAAGCTCTCTCAATTCAGGAATTGACTCTTTAGATTGGAAAATTGCAAATGTAACTCTATTATTTAAGAAAAGTGAGAGAGAGAAAACAGGAAATTATAGACCTGTTAGTATAACATCTGTTGTGGGAAAGTTATTGGAATCTATAATTAAGAACAGAGGGCGCTAGATTGGGCCGTGTAGCACCCGTTGTTTGGGCGCTACACGGCCTCTCCGACATCCAAGTTGGCGTCTTGGAAGCGCACGCACGATTCCTGCGTGACGTGCCCCAGACACCATCTTGGTATAGGAGTTAGCGCAGGCACAGATAACGAACGCTGGAATCATGTTAAGTAGGGAGAAAATGGCTTCAATCAGTGTGCAACGCTGATTTAAAGTGATGGACATCATTTTGGGACGTAACGCTCAACTCAACGCACAGTCTTAACCCCGACTATCTGAACGTGTCTTAGAGTGCCTGGAGGACCCCCCACCAGCGTTATTATAAGGGACCATGCAGGATTTACATGTTAGTGGCTGGATTATTGCTTCTGGCTGCTGAGACACTTGTAACTGTTTTTGGAGGTCTCCTAGACTTCAATACTAGGACGCAGGGACATAGCCTAACATTTAGAGCCAAGACATGCAGGAGTGAAGCTAGAAAATGCTTCTACACGCAAAGGGTGGGAGATGTTTGGAACGCTCTTCTGCATAGTGGCTATGTTACTGGACTAGTAATCCAGAGGCCTGGACTAATAATCCAGAGTCATGGGTTCAAATCCTGCCACGGCAGCTGGGAAATTTAAATTCAATTAATTAAATAAATTCTGGAATAGAGAGCTGTCCCACAGACTAGTCAAACAACAGCCTGACATAGCCATACTCACAGAATCATACCTTTCAGCCAACGCCCCAGACTCTTCCATCACCATCCCTGGGTACGTCCTGTCTCACCGGCAAGACAGACCGACCAGAGGTGGCGGTACAGTGATATACAGCCAGGAGGGAGTGGCCCTAGGAGTCCTCAACATTGACTCTGGACCCCATGAAATCTCATGGCATCAGGTCAAACATGGGCAAGGAAACCCCCTGCTGATTACCACCTACCGCCCTCCCTCAGCTGATGAATCAGTCCTCCTCCATGTTGAACACCACTTGGAGGAAGCACGGAGGGTAGCAAGGGCACAGAATGTACTCTGGGTGGGGGACTTCAATGTCCATCACCAAGTGTGGCTCAGTAGCGTCACTACTGACCGAGCTGGCCGAGTCCTGAAGGACATATCTGCTAGACTGGGCCTGCGGCAGGTGGTGAGCGAACCAACACGAGGGAAAAACCTACTTGACCTCGTCCTCACCAATCTACCTATTGCAAATGCATCTGTCCATGATAGTATTGGAAGGAATGACCACCGTACAGTCCTCGTGGAGATGAAGTCCAGTCTTCGCACTGAGGATACCGTCCAACGTGTTGTGTGGCACTACCACCATGCTAAATGGGATAGATCCAGAACAGATCCAGCAACTCAAAACTGGGCATCCATGAGGTTGTTGACCAGAGGTCACCGGTTACGGTTATTGGCTTAGTACAAAGAGGAAAGAGTCAATTCTCTCTTAATTCGCAATTCGCTTTACTAACGTTGTTAGATCATGTATATATAGCTTATACGTCTGGTTAGATATAGGCATGCAGTTTACAGCAGGTTATACAGTTTTATACCCAAACTAGGATTTAAACGCACACCCACTAGGTTTCTCTGACACTCCCTGAGTGGTCACAGAATAGAAAGGATATTATATTACCTGGAAAGGAGAGTTGACGCTGGCCAGGCGTTCCGTTCTCTCTCTCGACGTTGTCTCTACGTCCCTGACGTAGGGTCTCCCACTTTTGCGATGGTTAGTCTCCGGAGTTTCGCACACATACACCAAGCCTGCAATTCTCCAGTTTTAACTCCAAGCCTGTCTTTTCGAATGATGCTGTCTTTCTCCTGTTGGCTTAGATTTCCTCGAGTGGTCGGTGTCATCCCCTAATTGGCTCTGTTCCAAGGGGTTAGGGAGCATCACCTCATTACTTGTTTTCTAAATAAGGACTGGTGTCTCATCACATCTCCTTTGTCCCTTAGAAGCGTAACTAATTCAAACCGGTTCCGGCCAGCTCAGACCAGTGACTGAACCCCAGGTCACTTCAGTTCAAAAGTTAGGCCCTTTGCCTGAGTGTTAGCAATTCGAAATAAACTCAGTACTTTTCTGCAGCCCCTGGCCAACAAGGTACAGTGGGCCATCAGCAGCAGCAGAATTGTATTCCGGCACAATACGTAACCTCATGGCCCGGCATATTCCTCACTCTACCATTACCAACAAGCCAGGGATCAACCCTGGTTCAATGAGGAGTGTAGAAGAGCATGCCAGGAGCAGCACCAGGCGTACCTAAAAATGAGGTGCCAATCTGGTGAAGCTACAACTCAGGACCACATGCATGCTAAACAGCGGAATCAACATGCTACAGAGCTAAGCGATTCCACAACCAACGGATCAGATCAAAGCTCTGCAGTCCTGCCACATCCAGTCATGAACGGTGGCGGACAATTAAACAACTAATGGGAGGAGGAGGCTCTGCAAACATCCCCATCCTCAATGATGGTGGAGTCCAGCACGTGAGTGCAAAAGACAAGGCTGAAGCGTTTGCAACCATCTTCAGCCAGAAGTGCCGAGTGGATGATCCATCTCGGCCTCCTCCCAATATCCCCACCATCACAGAAGCCAGTCTTCAGCCAATTCGATTCACTCCACGTGATATCAAGAAACGGCTGAGTGCACTGGATACAGCAAAGGCTATGGGCCCCGACAATATCCCGGCTGTAGTGCTGAAGACTTGTGCTCCAGAACTAGCTGCGCCTCTAGCCAAGCTGTTCCAGTACAGCTACAACACTGGCATCTACCCGACAATGTGGAAAATTGCCCAGGTATGTCCTGTCCACAAAAAGCAGGACAAATCCAATCCGGCCAATTACCGCCCCATCAGTCTACTCTCAATCATCAGCAAAGTGATGCTATCAAGCGGCACTTACTCACCAATAACCTGCTCACCAATGCTCAGTTTGGGTTCCGCCAGGACAACTCGGCTCCAGACCTCATTACAGCCTTGGTCCAAACATGGACAAAAGAGCTGAATTCCAGAGGTGAGGTGAGAGTGACTGCCCTTGACATCAAGGCAGCATTTGACCGAATGTGGCACCAAGGAGCCCTAATAAAATTGAAGTCAATGGGAATCAGGGGGAAAACTCTCCAGTGGCTGGAGTCATACCTAGCACAAAGGAAGATGGTAGTGGTTGTTGGAGGCCAATCATCTCAGCCCCAGGACATTGCTGCAGGAGTTCCTCAGGGCAGTGTCCTAGGCCCAACCATCGTCAGCTGCTTCATCAATGACCTTCCCTCCATCATAAGGTCAGAAATGGGGATGTTCACTGATGATTGCACAGTGTTCAGTTCCATTCGCAACCCCTCAAATAATGAAGCATTCTGAGCCCGCATGCAGCAAGACCTGGACCACATCCAGGCTTGGGCTCATAAGTGGCAAGTAACATTCACACCAGACAAGTGCCAGGCAATGACCATCTCCAACAAGAGAGAGTCTAAACACCTCCCCATGACATTCAAAGGCATTGCCATCGCCAGATCCCCCATCAACATCCTGGGGGTCACTATTGACCAGAAACTTAACTGGACCAGCCATATAATACTGTGGCTACAAGAGCAGGTCAGAGGCTGGGTATTCTGCCTGACTCCCCAAAGCCTTTCCACCATCTACAAGGCACAAGTCAGGAGTGTGATGGAATACTCTCCACTTGCCTGGATGAGTGCAGCTCCAACAACACTCAAGAAGCTCGACACCGTCCAGGACAAAGCAGCCTGCTTGATTGGCACCCCATCCACCACCCTAAACATTCATTCCCTTCACCACCGGCGCACTGTGGCTGCAGTGTGTACCATCCACAGGATGCACTGCTTCAACTCGCCAAGGCTTCTTCGACAGCACCTCCCAAACCTGCGACCTCTACCACCTAGAAGGACAAGAGCAGCAGACACATGGGAACAACACCACCTTCATGTTCCCCTCCAAGTCACACACCATCCCGATTTGCAAATATATCGCCGCTCCTTCATCATTACTGGGTCAAAATCCTGGAACTCCCTTCCTAACAGCACTGTGGGAGAACCTTCACCACACAGACTGCAGCGGTTCAAGAAGGCGGCTCACCACCACCTTCTCAAGGGCAATTAGGGATGGGCAATAAATGCTGGCCTCGCCAGCGACGCCCACATCCCATGAACGAATTAAAAAAACTTATCTAGGGTTTGGAGTAGGTAATGTGGATCTCTGTGAATAAAGGCTTGGAAGCAATTGAAGATCAGGCTCTAATATTCTATCCTTTACCACCTGGCTATCCAATTTATTATATGGTGGCAGAGGATGGTTGCCTAAAGGTGGAGGTTGGAAACGACGATAATTTTTTTGGACATAAAAAATACAAACTTGAAAGCCTAGTAGCCATTGTGGAGAATGCAGAAAGCCAGTTTAAATTGTCGAGGCATGATTTCTCTCTGATATTCTCGGAGTTTGAACCGTATGACCAGTGGAAGAATGAGGTTGATATGTGGACACGGGTTCCTACTCTGCTAAAGAGAAAACAAGGCTTGGCCTTAGCATTGTCGCTTCCTGAATGAAGTAAAATCAGAAGTAAGGTATTTTCTGAGATCGATGCAAACCTTTTGGATAATGATGAAAGTTTTACCTCTCTAATGGAATTTCTGCATCAAATCTATAAGAAAGATGACCTGTTAAGTGCCTATGAGGCCTGGTCAGCGTTTGATAGATTTCGGAAAATGGACGGTCATTCCATGGAAGAGAATATCATGGACTTTAACAAATTGTACGAAAGGTTGACAAAGTTCAATTTGGGAATCCCTGGATCGGTACTAGCATTTAAATTACTAGATTGTGCTAAGGTGTCTCATACGGACAGGCAACTGGTCCTAATTGGCGTCCAGTTCTCGGAAAAGGAGTCTCTGTTGGATCAAATGTCTACTGCCTTAAAAAAATTCCTGGGAAAATGGTCATTCCCTTCAGCCTTAAGGAACAAATGAGGCCTTCCACTGTGACACAAAGAATGGAAGATTCGATGGTTACCAGGTTTTGAAATGTTCCAGATACTAAATGCAGGCGCCAGACCACGTTTCAAAATTTTCAAGAGACCAGAGGCTGGCATCAATATGACGGAAAGATTAAAGATAGCCAGATTGGTGCTGAAGGGAGTGAATGTTTAGGGTGGTGTATGGAGTGCCAATCAAGCAGGCTACTTTGTCTTAGATGGTGTTGAGATTCTTGAGTGTTGTTGGAGCTGCACTCATCCAGGCAAGTGGAGAGTATTCCATCACACTCCTGACTTGTGCTTTGTAGATGGTGAAAAGGCTTTGGTGAGTCACTCACCACAGAATACCCAGCCTCTAACCTGTTCTTGTAGCCACAGTATTTATATGGCTGGTCCAGTTAAGTTTCTGGTCAATGGTGACCCCCATGATGTTGATAGTATGATACGCCACACCTGAATACAATTAACACTAAGTGATATAAATAATAGGGATACAATTAACACCACTTCTTCACTAACATTACCTAATTTCCCCCAGGGTGAAAGTATCTGAGCTGGTGCCTGGGAATGATGAAGCAAGTGCCGCAGTGGCTGAGTTGGAGGGGTTTGGGGCAGATGAACATGGAACAGGATTATCGTCACCCTCCTCCTTCTCCGCCCCCCTTGCTGTGGTGGATCAGCAGGAGAGGAGGATAGAAGTTAAGAATGGGGAGTATTAACCCCTTAGGCTTAAGGAGACAGAGAATGGTGAGGAAGGTAATATCTGTTGGTGCTTCACAGGAATGCCAGGGTGCCAGGTGTACAGTCACTAACCTAGCACTGGCAATATGCTGCCAACCTCTCCATCTTACACAGGAAGAGATGTGTGACTCCCCACGAGCTACATTTATCATAGAATCATAGTATCATAGAATCATAGAAGTTACAACATGGAAACAGGCCCTTCGGCCCAACATGTCCATGTCGCCCAGTTTATACCACTAAGCTAGTCCCAATTGCCTGCACTTGGCCCATATCCCTCGATACCCATCTTACCCATGTAACTGTCCAAATGCTTTTTAAAAGACAAAATTGTACCCGCCTCTACTACTGCCTCTGGCAGCTCGTTCCAGACACTCACCACCCTTTGAGTGAAAAAATTGCCCCTCTGGACCCTTTTGTATCTCTCCCCTCTCACCTTAAATCTGTGCCCCCTCGTTATAGACTCCCCTACCTTTGGGAAAAGATTTTGACTATCGACCTTATCTATGCCCCTCATTATTTTATAGACTTCTATAAGATCACCCCTTAACCTCCTACTCTCCAGGGAAAAAAGTCCCAGTCTGTCTAACCTCTCCCTGTAAGTCAAACCATCAAGTCCCGGTAGCATCCTAGTAAATCTTTTCTGCACTCTTTCTAGTTTAATAATATCCTTTCTATAATAGGGTGACCAGAACTGTACACAGTACTCCAAGTGTGGCCTCACCAATGCCCTGTACAACTTCAACAAGACATCCCAACTCCTGCATTCAATGTTCTGACCAATGAAACCAAGCATGCTGAATGCCTTCTTCACCACCCTATCCACCTGTGACTCCACTTTCAAGGAGCTATGAATCTGTACTCCCAGATCTCTTTGTTCTATAACTCTCCCCAACACCCTACCATTAACGGAGTAGGTCCTGGCCCGATTCGATCTACCAAAATGCATCACCTCACATTTATCTAAATTAAACTCCATCTGCCATTCATCGGCCCACTGGCCCAATTTATCAAGATCCCGTTGCAATCCCAGATAACCTTCTTCACTGTCCACAATGCCACCAATCTTGGTGTCATCTGCAAACTTACTAACCATGCCTCCTAAATTCTCATCCAAATCATTAATATAAACAACAAATAACAGCGGACCCAGCACCGATCCCTGAGGCACACCGCTGGACACAGGCATCCAGTTTGAAAAACAACCCTCTACAACCACCCTCTGTCTTCTGTCGTCAAGCCAATTTTGTATCCAATTGGCTACCTCACCTTGGATCCCATGAGATTTAACCTTATGTAACAACCTACCATGCGGTACCTTGTCAAATGCTTTGCTGAAGTCCATGTAGACCACGTCTACTGCACAGCCCTCATCTATCTTCTTGGTTACCCCTTCAAAAAACTCAATCAAATTCGTGAGACATGATTTTCCTCTCACAAAACCATGCTGACTGTTCCTAATTAGTCCCTGCCTCTCCAAATGCCTGTCGATCCTGTCCCTCAGAATACCCTCTAACAACTTACCCACTACAGATGTCAGGCTCACTGGTCTGTAGTTCCCAGGCTTTTCCCTGCCGCCCTTCTTAAACAAAGGCACAACATTTGCTACCCTCCAATCTTCAGGCACCTCACCTGTAGCGGTGGATGATTCAAATATCTCTGCTAGGGGACCCGCAATTTCCTCCCTAACCTCCCATAACGTCCTGGGATACATTTCATCAGGTCCCGGAGATTTATCTACCTTGATGCGCGTTAAGACTTCCAGCACCTCCCTCTCTGTAATATGTACACTCCTCAAGACATCACTATTTATTTCCCCAAGTTCCCTAACATCCATGCCTTTCTCAACCGTAAATACTGATGTGAAATATTCATTCAGGATCTCACCCATCTCTTGTGGTTCCGCACATAGATGACCATGTTGATCCTTAAGAGGCCCTACTCTCTCCCTAGTTACCCTTTTGCCCTTTATGTATTCTCCTCCTAGGGCATCAGTTACTTCATGTGTCCAGCCTCTGACAGGCATTGTGTGCCAAATTTCCCTTGCAGGTAGATAGAATGAATGAGAGTAAGCATAGCAGTTGAGGAGAGTATGCCAAATGGCATGGGAGAACTGAAGTAAGAATTAGGTGATATCAGCGTTAAAGTGGAGGAAGGGTTTTTAGGGTTCTGAATGTAATTAATTGCTGTTAGAAGAGCTGAGTAGCCATAGTGCAAGATGCTGAATTAGAGCCCCTCATTAGCCAGAGAGAATTTTGCTGGGTTAGTTATTTAAGTGTTGCTTTAAGAGAGTAACGAGTGTGCTGGTGCTCAGGGAGGGCAAGGAAGAGTGCTCTGATGAGGCTGTTGAACTTTGACCACCACTGCTCTGAAGTGCTGGGGATGAGGGAATTGGTACTCTGCGCCATTGCCACCTATCTCCAGTTGACATGCATGATATTTTTGCCAAGCTTGCTGACACCCACATCCAAGACTCTCAGTCCCCTGCCTTCAATTTCCTCCAGGAGGGCTTGGAGATCTGAATCTATGAAAAGCCATGTTTTTCTGGTTAGTGCCATGCCCTGCTACCTTCACGAAGCTGATGGTCCTGGTGTGGACATAATTCTTCAAAAGGATGATAAAATGATTGATGAGACATGCAATAAAATTATCTGAAAGTCAAGTGAGTGAACCAAGCAATACTCCTTCCTTACCTGGTTGTCCCTGGTCTGCAGCTAAAGTGTGCAGGCCAAAATGTCTTTTTAATGGCTGCACTCCAGTTTCCATTCACTCCAGCAAATTACATCTGATTTACACCAATGACCAATGCAAATAAGCTGACCCAATGTAAATATCTTCTCTGGCCATCAGTAGGTGCAAATCTTCTCTATTGACAGAGCAGCTATGCAATTTTCTGCAAGGAAATTCTGGACCAAAAATTATTTTACAGCTAGAAAATCAAACTGAATTCCCCTCAGCTCTAAGCTCCTCTAGCAACTCTAATATTTGTGTTGGACATCGTCCTCACCAATCTACCTGTCGCAGATACATCTGTCCATGACAGTATTGGTAGGAGTGACCACCACATAGACCTTATGAAAACAAAGTCCCGTCTTCACACTGAGGACATCGTCCATCATGTTGTGTGGCACTACCACCGTGCTAAATCGGATAGATTCAGAACAGATCTAGCAGCTCAAAACTGGGCATCAATGAAGCGCTGTGGGCCATCAGCAATAGCAGAATTGTATTCCACCACAATCTGTAACCTCAGGGGATCAACCCTGGATTAATGAGGAATGTAGAAAATTATGCCAGGAGCAGCACCAGGTGCAACTAAAAATGAGGAGCAAATCTGGTGAAGCTACAACTCAGGACTACATGCATGCTAAACAGCGGAAGCAACATGCTATAGACAGAGCTAGGCGAACCCATAACCAACGGATCAGATCAAAGCTCTGGAGTCCTGTCACATCCAGTCGTAAATGGTGGTGGACAATTAAACAACTAACGGGAGGAGGAGGCTTCGTGAACATCCCCATCCTCAATGATGGCAGAGCACAGCACGTGAGTGCAAAAGTCAAGGCTGAAGCTTTTGCAACCATCTTCAGCCAGAAGTGCCGAGTGGATGATCCAACTCGGCCTCCTCCCGAGATCCCCACCATCACAGAAGCCAGTCTTTAGTCAATTTGATTCAGTCCATGTGATATCAAGGAATGGCCGAGTGCACTGGATACAGCAAAGGCTATGGGCCCCAACAACATTCCGGCTGTAGTACTGAAGAGTTGTGCTCCAGAACTAGCCGCGCCCCTAGCCAAGCTGTTCCAGTACAGCTACAACATGGCATCCACCCGACAAAGTGGAAAATTGCCCAGGTATGTCCTGTCCACAAAAAGCAGGACAAATCCAATCTGGCCAATTACCGCCCCATCAGTCTACTCTCAATCATCAGCAAAGTGATGGAAGGTGTCGTCGACAGTGCTATCAAGCGGCACTTACTCACCAATAACCTGCTCACCGATGCTCAGTTTGGGTTTCGCCAGAACCACTCGGCTCCAGACCTCATCACAGCCTTGGACCAAAAATGGACCACCTTAAATATTCACTCCCTCCATCATTGGTGCACCGTGGCCGCAGTGTGTACCATCTACAAGATGTACTGCAAAAACGTGCCCAGGCTTCTTTGACAGCACCTCCTAAACCCACGACCTCTACCACCTAGAAGGACAAGGGCAGCAGGCGCATGGGAACACCACCACCTGCACGTTCCCCTCCAAGTCACACACCATCCTGACTTGGAAATATATCGCTGTTCCTTCATCGTCGCTGGGTCAAAATCCTGGAACTCCCTACCCAACAGTACTGTGGGAGAACCTTCACCACACGGACTGCAGTGGTTCAAGAAGGCGGCTCACCACTATCTTCTCAAGGGCAATTTGGGATGGGTAATAAATGCTGGCCTCGCCAGCAACGTCCACTTCCCATGAATGAATACATTTTTTTTTAAATGCATGATTGTTTCAGAGTATTTACCCTAAACCTAGGAGAATACAGCATGACAGTATAAATTAGCCTCTCAAGTCTCTTCTCATCAGGATCAAATCTGATGTTAGGCAGGCCAGAATTCTTTTCTCTATCTTTATAACACAATAAATGAACATCATTTTACACAGTCTGTCCAAGAAACTCAGCCTTAGATTAAAAACTTTATAGCTTTGACTTTCCAATCGGTTTCACGTGAAAAATAGACACAAATTATCATGCCAGGTCTTCGCCCATTTTCCATCGTTATTTAATTCCGAAGCCTGGCAGTTTAAGAACTTCAAAATGCCAAGGGACGCAGACTTGAATGTTTATGGCAGACACCTGATTTAGCCATTTATCGCCAGATCGGGCTGCACCACATAAAGCACTATTGGGTCCTGCTCTCCTCTGCCAAAGCCATTCACTACTCCAGGATCATCCTAGAATGCAAAATTAACACCCAGCTTCTCTTCTTCGCTATCAACCGTCTTCCGAGACCCCTCTACTCTGGCCTCTCCACCCTCACCTCCAACAACAAGTGCGAGGAGCTCATGGACTTCTTTGTCACTGAGATTGAGACCACCCGTTCAGCTGCCTCTGTCGCTTCCCTCCCTTCCCCTAACCCACTAAGCCAAACTTCCCCTAAGGATCCCCCCTGCCCTAGCCCTGAAATCGCATCTTTCTCTAGTTTCTCTATCTCCCCTCATGCCCTCTCCGGGCTCATCTTGTCCATGAAACCCACCTCCTGCTCTCTCAAACCTATTCCCACTAAATTGCTGACCACCCAACTTCCCTTCCTGGCCCTTATGGTAGCTGATATTGTTAACAGTTCCCTCTCCTCAGGTACTGTCCCAATCCCTTTCAAATCTGCCATCATCATCCCTCCTCAAAAAACCCACACTTTGAACCCTCTGTCCTTACAAATTAACGCCCCATCACCCACCTACCTTTCCTCTCCAAAGTTTTGAACATGTTGTCGCCTCCCAAATCTATGCTCATCTTTCCCACAACGCCATGTTTGAACCTCTCCAATCAGGTTTCCACCTCTGGCACAGCACTGAAATGGCCCTTATCAAAGTCACAAATGATGTGACTGTGAATGTGGTGCATTATCCCTCCTCAACCCTCTCGACCTGTCTGCATCCTTTGACACAGTTGACCACACAATGCTCCTCCAACACTTCTCATCTGTTGTCCAGCTGAGTGGGACTGTCCTCACCCGGTTCCATTCTTATTCATCCAGTCATAGCCAGCGAATCTCCTGTAATGGCTCCTCTTCCTGCTCCCGCACCGTTACCTCTGGAGTCCCCAAGGATCTATTCTTGACTCTTTCCTATTTCTCATCTACATGCTGCCCCTCAGCAATATCATCTGATATCACGACGTCAGATTCCACATGTACACTGACAACACTCAACTCTACCTCACCGTCAATTTTCTTGACCCTCGACTGCCTATGATTTGTCATGCTGCTTGTCTGACATCCAGTACTGGATGAGTAGAAATTTCCTCCAATTAAATATAGGGAAGACTGAAGCCATTGTCTTCAACCCCACCAAACTCCATTCCCTAGCCGCCGACTCCATCCCTCTCCCTGGCCACTGTTTGAGGCTGAATCAGACTGTTCACAACCTTGGCCTCTTATTTGACCTGAGCTGAGCTTCCGACCCGGTATCCTCTCCATCACCACGACCGCCTACTTCCACCTCCATAATATCACCTGTCTCCACCCCTGTCTCAGCCCACCAACTGCTGAAACCCTCATGCGTGCCTTTGTTATTTCCAGACTTAACTATTCCAATGCTCTCCTGACCAGCCTCCCATCTTCCACCCTCTGTAAACTTGAGCTCATCCAAAACTTTGCTGCCAGTTTCCTTTATTGCACCAAGTCCCATTCACCCATCACCCGTGTGCTCGCTGATCTACATTGGCAGAACGCCTTGAATTTAAAATTCTTATCCTTGTGTTCAAATCCATCATGGCCTCGCCCCTTCTGTAACTCCTCCAACCCTACAACCCGCTGAGAACTCTGCATTCTTCCAATTCTGACCTCTTGTGCAACTCTTATTTTCTTCGCCCCAGCATTAGCGACCATGCCTTCAGCTTTCTAGGCTCTAAGCTCTGAAATTTGCTCCCTAAACCTCGCTGCCTCTCCACCTCTGACTCCTCCTTTAAGACACTCCATAAAACCTACCTCTTTGACCAAGCTTTTGGCTCAGTGTCAAATTTTGTCTGATAATGTTCATGTGAAGCACTTTGGGACATTTTACTACTTTAGAGGCACTATATAAATGCAAGTTGTTGTTGTCATTGTAGGTGAGCCCTGAATGACAGATTAATGTCCTTCAAATAATTTCCTAATGCACCCACATAAAGTGGGCATCCAGGGTGACTGGGGCCTAAGCCATTGACAGAAACGTTTTAAAGAGCCCCATCTAAGCCTTTTTTTTGTGTTTCTTCTTTTCACTTAACTGTTAGCTACAATGCCAACTGTTATCTGATTATCATTTTTTGCCCCAATCTCATTAACAAAGGCACCATGGGTTGCCCAATGGGAATCCCCAGCCAAGTTGCATAATAGGCATTAAGTACCCACTCTCTGATACCCTCACACATGCATTTATAGAACAAGGCGCACATACCACAATATATCAGGCATGGTGTTTAATTCACAAGAGAGGCTGTTACTCAGTTGTGCAGCATATGACCTGCAGCCAAATTTATCCACATGCATGGCACTGCCAGTTATTGTGAAGGTCATAAATCTCATTAACATTTGACTCTGGTGGGAAGAGACTTGGCAGGTTTACTTACAATGTCATGCGGTATTCTCCCAGGTTTAGTGTCAATAACTTGATATTTAATTTAGATAAATGTAGCGTCATGCACGAGTTTCTTGTTTGTGCAAAAGGCGCGAAGTACTCACTCTCTGGTACCCTCACACTTGCGTTTATACAGCAAGTCACACATAGCACAGTTATTGTGCAGGTCACAGTTGCCCATAATTTCTATACTTCAGGTCATTCTAAGACATAAGAACATAAGAAATAGGAGCAGGAGTAGGCCAATCGGCCCCTCGAGCCTGCTCCGCCATTCAATAAGATCATGGCTGATCTGATCGTGACCTCAAATCTAAATTCATGTCCAATTTCCTGCCCGCTCCCCGTAACCCCTAATTCCCTTTACTTCTAGGAAACTGTCGATTTCTGTTTTAAATTTATTTAATGATGTCACTTCCACAGCTTCCTGGGGCAGCAAATTCCACAGACCTACCACCCTCTGAGTGAAGAAGTTTCTCCTCATCTCTGTTTTGAAAGAGCAGCCCCTTATTCTAAGATTATGCCCCCTAGTTCTAGTTTCACCCATCCTTGGGAACATCTTTACTGCATCCACCCGATCAAACCCCTTCACAATCATATATGTTTCAATAAGATCGCCTCTCATTCTTCTGAACTCCAATGAGTAGAGTCCCAATCTACTCAAACTCTCCTCATATGTCCACCCCCTCATCCCCGGGATTAACCGAGTGAACCTTCTTTGTACTGCCTCGAGAGCAAGTATGTCTTTTCTTAAGTATGGACACCAAAATTGTATGCAGTATTCCAGGTGCGGTCTCACCAATACCTTATATAACTGCAGCAATACCTCCCTGTTTTTATATTCTATCCCCCGAGCAATAAAAGCCAACATTCCGTTGGCCTTCTTGATCACCTGCTGCACCTGCATACTAACTTATTGATTTTCTTGCACTAGGACCCCCAGATCCCTTTGTACTGCAGTACTTTCCAGCTTCTCGCCATTAAGATAATAACTTGCTCTCTGATTTTTCCTGCCAAAGTGCATAACCTCACATTTTCCAATATTGTATTGCATCTGCCAAATCTCCGCCCACTCACCCAGCCTGTCTATATCCCCTTGTAGGTTTTTTATGTCCTCCTCACTCTCTACTTTCCCTCCCATCTTTGTATCATCTGCAAACTTTGATATGTTACCCCTCCTCCAAATCGTTAATATAGATTGTAAAGAGTTGGGGACCCAGCACCGACCCCTGCGGAACACCACTGGCTATTGGTTGCCAGTCCGAGAACGAACCATTTATCCCAACTCTCTGCTTCCTGTTAGATAACCAATCCTCCACCCATGCCAGAATATTACCCCCAATCCAGTGATTCTTTATCTTGAGCAATAATCTTTTATGTGGCACCTTGTCGAATGCCTTCTGGAAGTCTAAATACACTACGTCCACTGGTTCCCCTTTATCCACCCTGTACGTTATGTCCTCAAAGAACTCAAGCAAATTTGTCAGACATGACTTCCCCTTCGTAAAGCCATGCTGACTTTGTCCTATTAAATTATGTTTATCCAAATGTTCCGCTACTGTCTCCTTAATAAGAGACTCCAAAATTTTACCCACCACAGATGTTAGGCTAACTGGTCTATAATTTCCAGCCTTCTGCCTACTACCCTTTTTAAATAAGGGTGTTACATTAGCAGTTTTCCAATCTGCCGGGACCTTTGCCGAGTCCAGAGAATTTTGGAAAATTATTACCAAAGCATCCACAATTCCTACTGCCACTTCCCTCAAGACCCTAGGATGTAAGCCATCAGGTCCAGGGGATTTATCCGCCTTGAGTCCCATTAATTTACTGAGCACCAATTCCTTAGTGATTTTTATCGTATTTAGGTCCTCCCCGCCTAGAGCCCCCTGTTTGTCCAGTGTTGGGATATTCTTAGTGTCCTCTACTGTAAAGACTGAAACAAAATATTTGTTCAGCATTTTTGCCATCTCCATGTTTCCCACCATTAATTTCCCGGTCTCATCCTCTAAGGGACCTACGACTGGTGACATCAGCCACATTAGTCAATCAGCAGTACATTGATGTATAAAGCAAATGA
This sequence comes from Heptranchias perlo, assembly GCF_035084215.1. Classification (NCBI taxonomy): domain Eukaryota; kingdom Metazoa; phylum Chordata; class Chondrichthyes; order Hexanchiformes; family Hexanchidae; genus Heptranchias; species Heptranchias perlo. The sequence continues at coordinate 59,828,481 of NC_090332.1, forward strand.
CAGGGCCTTGTTTCCTCAAGCAAGCATCTTCCCCATGGACAATTGGCAACAGCATGAGAAAGCTATGAAATTTTACTGAGGGGCAGGACTCTTGAAGGCCCAGAAGGTTACAGATTGCACCCATGGCGCCCTATATGCTTCATTGCACAAAGTCATTACCTACATGAATCAGAAAGGATTCCCTTATCTGGCATCATGACAGTGCCAGGTTCCAGGCACTGTCATGATGCCATGAAGGTGGTTCACCATCCCACTAATGTTAGCCCCACAAAGGCAAGTGGCAGAATGGTTCTTGGGTGATCACTGCTATCCTCTTCAGCCATGGCTCCTGACACCATTGCAGCATCCAACAGCACCAGCTGAAATCAGGTATAATGAGGTGCAGTGCTTCCACAGTGTAATCACAGAGCACATCATTGGCATGTTGAAACAGGTTCTTGAATTGTTCTGGAGCATCCTGCAGTACAGCCCAGCTAAGGTTATTCTCTGCTGCTTCCTCTTGGTGACAGTGTGTTTCATCCGGGTGCTACCTCAGAGGCAGGAATATGTGAGGTAGTTGGATGTTGTGTGTCCATAAGACCCTCTTGGATTTGAGGTGGCGCTCAGCCTCCAACAGTTGGGCCCTGAGTTGGACCAGCTACTAATTCTGACACATCTGCAGCTATATAGATTGCCTGTCTCTTGGCCTAAATGCAGAGGGAGGGAGATGGTCAGATAGTCGGCGGGTCCATATTTGTTGCGATCCTGAGAGAGACTGTAGCCACATATATGCCCACTGCAGCCATGTTCCTGCTTCTGGGCACTCCTTCACCATGGCCACTGATTACCCTGAATACAGACCTAATGGCAACAATGCGATCAGTAAAGCCTGCCTCAAACTTCTCTCCATGAGATCTCCAAGCCCATCCAAGCCAGCAGAGATGGCCTATTTCATTCTGGCACCCCAGTCTGCTATGGCAACTGTGAGAGAAGCAATAACTGGTCTTATGACCTCGGGCATGGGTGATCTCTGCTCCAGATATCCCTAGAGTTGCAATACGCTTTACTTTGCAGTGTTACAAAAATATGCACACATGTAGCTAGTAAACTCTTCCCCCTGAGCCCCCATCTATAGGACACTACTTGGCACAGTCCCCAATGAATGTATCAACTTTTAATGCTCAGAAAGCATCCTTCCTTTCAATATAGGCTCTGGAAGGTCCAAATCTTCAGGCTTGTCAGCCAGGCTAGCCCTTCAGCCAATAAGTTGTCCCTCTGCTGCCATCACAATCTGTGTCACAACCAGTGCAGTCCTTTCTATTGCACTACCTAAATCCACTGAAAACAATTTTACAACACCAAGTTATAGTCCAGCAATTTTATTTTAAATTCACAAGCTTTCGGAGATTTTCTCCTTCCTCAGGCAAATGTTTCAAGAGCTCCTTGAAGCCTACGCATTTATACATATTGAACAATACATGGTGTTTACAGACTGCCCCTGCAACTGCCCGTTGCCAAGGCAATCACCGTGTTCAGACAGAGAGGTGTTACCTGCAGAACCCCCGAATACACATTCAACAAAAAAACAAACAGGGAAAAAAAACAGAGAAAAAAAAACACAGAGAGAGGCAGAAACATCCGGAAGGCAGAGAGAGCCAGCAAATGACCCATTATATTAAAAACAGATAACATTTGTTCGCTGGTGGGGTAACGTGTAGCGTGACATGAACCCAAGATCCCGGTTGAGGCCGTCCTCATGGGTGCGGAACTTGGCTATCAATTTCTGCTCGACGATTTTGCGTTGTCGTGTGTCTCGAAGGCCGCCTTGGAGTACGCTTACCCGAAGGTCGGTGGATGAATGTCCATGACTGCTGAAGTGTTCCCCGACTGGGAGGGAACCCTCCTGTTTGGCGATTGTTGCGCGGTGTCCGTTCATCCGTTGTCGCAGCGTCTGCATGGTCTCGCCAATGTACCATGCTCTGGGGCATCCTTTCCTGCAACGTATGAGGTAGACAACGTTGGCCGAGTCACAGGAGTATGAACCATGCACCTGGTGGGTGGTGTCATCTCGTGTGATGGTGGTATCTGTGTCGATGATCTGGCATGTCTTGCAGAGGTTACCGTGGCAGGGTTGTGTGGCGTCGTGGACGCTGTTCTCTTGAAAGCTAGGTAGTTTGCTGCGAACGATGGTCTGTTTGAGGTTGGGTGGCTGTTTGAAGGCGAGTAGTGGAGGTGTGGGGATGGCCATAGCGAGGTGTTTGTCCTCATTGATGACATGTTGAAGGCTGCGGAGAACATGGCGTAGTTTCTCCGCTCCGGGGAAGTACTGGACGACAAAGGGTACTCTGTTGGTTGCGTCCCGTGTTAGTCTCCTGAGGAGGTCTATGCGATTTTTTGCTGTGGCCCGTCGGAACTGTCGATCGATGAGTCGAGCGTCATATCCCGTTCTTACTAGGGCGTCTTTCAGCGTCTGTAGGTGTCCATCGCGTTCCTCCTCGTCTGAGCAGACCCTGTGTATTCGCAGGGCCTGTCCATAGGGGATGGCCTCTTTGACGTGGTTAGGGTGGAAGCTGGAAAAGTGGAGCATCGTGAGGTTGTCCGTGGGCTTGCGGTAGAGTGAGGTGCTGAGGTGCCCGTCTTTGATGGAGATTCGTGTGTCCAAGAAAGAAACTGATTCTGAGGAGTAGTCCATGGTGAGCTTGATGGTGGGATGGAACTTGTTGATGTTATCGTGTAGTCTCTTTAGTGATTCCTTGCCGTGGGTCCATAGAAAGAAAATGTCGTCGATGTATCTGGTGTATAGTGTTGGTTGGAGGTCTTGTGCAGTGAAGAAGTCCTGCTCGAACTTGTGCATGAAAATGTTGGCGTATTGGGGTGCGAATTTGGTCCCCATGGCTGTTCCGTGTGTTTGGGTAAAGAACTGGTTATCGAAGGTGAAGACATTGTGATCCAGGATGAAGCGGATGAGTTGTAGGATGGCTTCCGGAGATTGGCTGTTGTTGGTGTTGAGTATTGATGCTGTCGCAGCGATGCCGTCATCGTGGGGGATACTGGTGTATAGTGCCGAGACGTCCATCGTGGTGAGAAGTGTTCCTGGTTCAACTGGTCCGTGGGTACTGAGTTTTTGTAGGAAGTCTGTAGTGTCACGACAGAAGCTGGGGGTTCCCTGTACGATGGGTTTCAGGATGCCCTCGATGTATCCAGAGAGGTTCTCACACAGGGTTCCGTTGCCTGATACGATGGGACGTCGTATCAGGCAACCACCAGCGAACAAATGTTATCTGTTTTTAATATAATGGGTCATTTGCTGGCTCTCTCTGCCTTCCGGATGTTTCTGCCTCTCTCTGTGTTTTTTTTTTCTCTGTTTTTTTTCCCTGTTTGTTTTTTTGTTGAATGTGTATTCGGGGGTTCTGCAGGTAACACCTCTCTGTCTGAACACGGTGATTGCCTTGGCAACGGGCAGTTGCAGGGGCAGTCTGTAAACACCATGTATTGTTCAATATGTATAAATGCGTAGGCTTCAAGGAGCTCTTGAAACATTTGCCTGAGGAAGGAGAAAATCTCCGAAAGCTTGTGAATTTAAAATAAAATTGCTGGACTATAACTTGGTGTTGTAAAATTGTTTACAATTGTCAACCCCAGTCCATCACCGGCATCTCCACATCATAAATCCACTGAGGTGGATTTATCTGACCTGGTAATCCTAAGGGATAGAAGGAGTGACAGTGCTGGCAAGGGCTGGTGTGGCTTAATGTAGTGGCTCAGCTTCTTGTGAGCACCTACAGGAACAGAGGTTACAATGGTGTCCTGACAAGCAACCTTCATACATAGCTTGCAGTAAAAAAAAATGATACAGTAAAGTGCTTCAGTATATGTTTACTCGCCAGTGATTCAATGAGAGTGTTGGATGAGAAGAAAGAGAAGAAGGTTATCACAAGCCCTGAGTTAAGGCCAATCCTATTTCACCATCTCTAGCCCCGTCTATGGCCTCGCTTACAGATATTCAATGATTCTTCTACACATGGAGTTACAGGATGAATGTTTGTGGGTCCTCCTCTTGTAACGTTGTGTCTTTTTTATTTGGGTTTGGGTATTTGGCCTGCGTATGGGTATGTCTTCTCCTGAAACCAGCGTAGAAGAAATTAAAGGTTGCAACTCTCATGTTCACACATAATGTTACCCTCCATGTCATACACCATCCCGAATTGGACGCCTATCATCGTTCCTTCATCATCGCTGGGTCAAACTCCTGGAACTCCCTAATAGCACTGTGGGAGTATCTTCATCACACAGACTGCAGCTTCAAGAAGAAGGCCCACCACTACCTTCTCAAGGGCAACTAAGGATGGACAATTAATGCTGGCCTTGCTAGCGACTCCCATATCCCAAGAATGAATAATTTTTAAAAAGCTGCCAATGGCTCCATCAAATGAAGATAAAGATTCTGCCATGTTGCTGCAAATGACAGCTGTAGACTTGAAAGCCACACCTATCAGCCATCGGAGATCCTCAGAGATTGACATCGGAGCCTGCGTATGGGTATGATGTTCCTCAAATATCCTTCTTTTCCGGTGAGTATCCAGGAGTTCTGGATCTCAGATCTCCGAAGTCATTGGCAGCCTTCTCCTCAGCATCTACTGGGCAGGTGGCACATCCTCACCCACTCCTCCAGTTTCCTCATGCTCTGTGATTCAACCAGTGCCACACCTTCACTAACATTACCTAATATCCCCCAGGGTGAAAATATCTGAACTGGTGCCTGGGAGTAATGAAGCAAGTGCCGCAGGGGATGGATTGGAGGGGGTTGGGGCAGAGGAACACAGGGCACAATCATGCTGCAGAGATTCCTCATCATCAATGTCATAATCGATCAGGAATTTTCTTTCTATCTGCTCCTGCTCATCATTGCGATCATCATTATCATCCTCCTCCTCCTGTACTCCCACTGCTGTTGTGGATCAGCAAGAAAGGAGGATAGAAGCTAAGAATGGTGAGTATTAACCCCTTGGTATTAAGGAGACAGAGAAGGAGATGGAAGGTAGTACCTGTGTGGTGCTTCACAGGCATGCCAGGGTGACATTGTAGGTGCTCAGTCACTAACCCGGTAGCCTCGCCATCTTCCACGGCAAGAGCCTAGAGGTTCCCCATGAGCTGCATTGACCTCTCCTTATAGGGCATCAATTGTTATATGTTGGCGGTGCCCCTCGTGTGTACAGCCTCTGACAAGCATTGTGCGCCAATGACCCCTGCAGGAAGACAGAGTGAATGAGAGTAAGCATAGCAGTAGAAGAGCATGTGCCAAGTGGCATGGGAGAGCTGAAATAAGAGTGAGGTGGTATCACTCTGTTAAAGTGGAGGAAGGGTTTTTAGGGTTGTTAATGTAATTAATTGCTGCTGGAGGAGCTGGGTAGCCATAGTGCAAGATCCTGCGTTAAAGCCTCTCATTAACCAGAGTGCATTATTCTGGGTTAGTTGTATAAGTGTTGCTTTAAGAGGGTGAAGAGTGTGTTGGTGCCCTGGGCGGGCAAGGATGACTGCCCTGATGAGGTTGTTGAAATTTGTTCAGCACTCCTCTGCTGTCCTGGGGGTGAGGGAGTTGGCACAGTGCCAGTGCCACCTCCCTCTCCTTTCAGAGTATTACGAGCAAATAAACATACAAAAATGATGGGCAGGAAAAGTCCACCTGGTCCATCCAGCCTGCCGTACACTCATGAAGGCTGGAGCATCGTGACTGGACACTTCCTACCCCCCACAGCCATGTCATCTCCTGGGAGAGGCAAAATAATTTTTGGCAGGCTTGCTGACACCCACACCCAAGAGTCTCTGCCCACTGCCGTCAGTCTCCTCCAGGAGGTCTGAATTTATGAAGTTCTATGTTCCTCTGCTTGGTGCCATGCCCTGCTGCCTTCCTGGGGCTGATGGTCCTCATGTGGACATAATTCTTCTAAAGGATAATAAAAAGATTGATGAGACATGCAGTGAATGAACCAAGCACTACTCCTTCCTTATCTGGTTGTCCCCGGCCTGTGGCTGAAGTGTGCAGGCTGAAATGTCTTTTCAATGGCTGCACTCCAGTTTCCATGCTCTCCAACTAATTACATCAATTTTACATGGGATTTACACCAATGACTCCTCCAATGGATTTGCGAATGAGCTGACCTAATGTAAATACCTTTTCTGGCTACCTCTGGGCTTAAACCTTTTCTATTGGTGTAACAGCAGCGTAACTTAGAATCATCGGGAGCTAAATTGGGCCGAGTAGTGCCCGTTGTTTCGGCGCTACACGGCCTCTCCGACATCCAAGATGGTGTCTTGGATGCACACGCACGTTTCCAGCGTGACTTGCGCCGGACGCCATCTTGGTATAGGAGTTAGTGCAGGCGCAGATAACGAACGCTGGAATCATGTTAAGTAGGGAGAAAATGGTTTCAATCAGTGTGCAACGCTGATTTAAAGTGATAGGCACCATTTTGGGACTTAACGCTCAACTCAAAGCACAGTCTTAACCCCGACCTCCGAACCCCACCAGCGCTATTTAAAGGGATCACGCAGGATTTACAGGTTAGTTGCTGGGTTATTGCTTCTGGCTGCGGAGACATTTGGAACTGTTCTTGGAGATCTCCTAGACTTGAATACTAGGACGTGGGGACATAGCCTAACATTTAGAGCCAGGACGTGCAGGAGTGAAGTTAGGAAATGGTGGGAGACGCAAAGGGTGGGAGATGTTTCGAACGCTCTTCTGCAGACGGCAGTTGATGCTAGCTCACTTGTGAATGTTAAATCTGAGATTGATAGATTTCTGTGAACCAAGGGTATTAAGGGATATGAGGCGAAGGCAGGTATATGGAGTTAGGTCACAGGTCCACCATGATCTCACTGAATGGCGGAACAGGCTCGACGGACTAAATGCCACTGCACTTGCTGCCTCTTGATATGCACCATCTTCTCCTGCAAGAAAGCGGGATGTGTGTCTGGGTGATGCACCTGTCATGGTTGAATAGCTGCCAATGTGTGTGGCCTGTGAGCCGTGGGTGGGCGGATTGAAACAGTGGTAATGTATAAGGGTGAGAGGAAGCATCTGATTGGCAGAGTTGAGTACTGATGGAAAGAGTTTATTGGTATGTGGGGGATGGGGAGTGTAGTGTGTGGTGCAGTTGGTAGGAGACGCCACTTGACAGTTGACCTCACTCATCTTGACCACTCATGTCAAAGCATTGAACTTCTTCCTGCACTGAATCCATGTTCATGATGCTGTGCGCCTGGCATTGACTTCGTCCCCTGCTGCCTCCCACTGCCTTTTGAGAATTTGTCTGGAGGGCCTCTTGCCCCCGCCCCCCCCCCCCCCACTGCGGATATAGAATGTCCCTCCTTCTGTCCACCTCTTGCACCCAAGGTTTCTAGTGCATCAGCAGAGAACCTTGGTGCATGCACTCTCACAGGCCTGGTACCAACTCAGATCGGCAGATTGGTGAGGTCTGGAGTGCAGGTTAGAGGATGTGGGATTTAGTAGTGCGCAACCTTTATTCAATGTTTTAACATAACTCATCAGTGTGTAAACATGGGGATGGGACCTGCATCTGTGTTTTACGTGTGCGATGTCTGATCTCTGTTCAGACTCCATGCAGACAGTAGACTGTTATTTTCAGCAAATAACAGCTACCAGCTACCTTTAAGAGATTTCTAAGAAACAATCTCCCTTTAAGAGATTTGAGGTCCCTCTGCTGGTGGAAAGTGTGAATTGCATTGATTCCATGTGCAAGGCCTGGAAAGGAACACTGATTGCAGGTAAGTCCTCGGGTGGACCCAAACTTGCGTCCTGACTGCGCAGGGGCCATTGGGCGTGGGGTAATAGCACATCACGCTACCTACGCCCAAAAACGGCCCCTATCCAATTTCCCCCCCCCCACACACACAGAAGGAAGCTATTCGGCCCGTTGTGCCTGTGCTGGCTCTTTGAAAGAGCTGTCTAATTTAGTCCCACGCCTCAGCTTTTTCCCCATAACGCTGCAAATTAGTCCTCTTCAAGTACATGTCCAATTGCCTTTGGAAAGTTCCTTTGGAATCTGATTCCACCACCCTCTCAGATAGAGCATTCCAGATCTTAACAACCCTCTGTGTGAAAAAATGTCACCTCATTTCCTCTCTAGTTCGTTTGTGAATTATTATAAACCCATGACCTCTGGTTGCCAATCCACTTGCTAGAGGAAACAGTTTCTCCCTATTTGCTCTATCAAAACCCCTCATAATTTTGAATACCTCTATTAGGTCTCCCCTTAACCTTCTCTGCTCTAAGGAAAACAATCCCAACTTCTCCAATCTTTCCACAGAACTGAAGTCCCTCATCCTTGGTATCTTCCTGGTAAACCTCCTCCGTACCCTCTCCAAGGCCTGGACATCCTTCCTAAAATATGGTGCCCAGAATTGTACACAGAATTGTCCAACTGAGGCCTAACCAGTGATTTGTAAAGGTTTAGCATGACTTCCTTGTTTTTGTATTCAATGCCCCTATTTACAAAGCCAAGAATCCCATACGCTTTCTTAACCGCCTTATCAAATTGCCCTGCCACCTCCGGATGTTTCTACCTCTCTCTCTCTGTTTTTTTTTGTTTTTGGTTGTTTCTAAATTCGGTGGTACTGTAGGTAACACCTCTCTGTCAGAACACTTTGATTGCCTTGGCAACGGGCAGTTGGAAAGATTATCTGTAATCACCAGGTATTGTTCTGTGATTTATAAATGCGAAAGGTTCGAGGATTTCTTGACATTCACCTGAGTAAGGAGGAAGCCACCGAAAGCTTGTGATTTTCAAATAAAATTGTTGGACTCTAACTTGGTGTTGTAAAATTGTTTACAATCGTCAATCAGGTTAGTCAGACACTATTTGCTTTTAACAAATCCGTGCTGGCTGTCCCATGCTTCTCCTAGTGAGAATTAAATTTGTCCTTGACAATGGTCTCTCGTAGTTTTCCCACCTCTGACATTAGACTGATTGGTCTGTAGTTTCCAGATTTATCCCTCTCCTCTTTTTTGAATAGGAGTGAAACATTTGCAATCTCCCAGACATAGTATCATGCTACGTTATAGCACAGATGTAGGCCAATTGGCCCATCGTGCCTGTGCTGGCTCTGTGAAAGTCCCATTCCCCATAGCACTGAAATTTTTTCTTTTCAGGTATTTATCCCATTCCCCTTTGAAAGTTACTACTGAATCTGCTTCCACCACCCTTTCAGGCAGTGCAGTCCAGATCATTACAACTCTCCTCTCTGCTGCTGCGTCCTGGTGCCCCTCCCCCTGCCAAATTAGTTCAAACCCTCCCCCACAGCACTAGTTAACCTTCCCGCGAAGACATTGGTTCCCAGCCCTGTTCAGGGGCAACCTATCCAGCTTGTAAAGGTCCCTCCTGCCCAGAACTTACCGCAAGGAAATTCTAAATACAAGTTATTCTATAGCTAGACAATCAAACTGCATTCCCCTCAGCTCTAAGCTCCTCCACCAACTCCAATATTTGTGTTGGAAGATCAGAGTATTTCGACATATGAACATATGAAAATGACAGGCAGGAAAAGACCAGCTGGTCCATCAAACCTGCCCGACACTCATGATGGCTGGAGCATCAAGACTAGACACTTCCTACCCCCCCTCCCCCGCAGCCAATTAATCTCCTGGGAGAGGCAAAAAACAAGAGAAAAACCCAGGACCAATAAGAGAAAAAATATCCTGGAATATTCCAACCCATTCAGGCAATCGAAACCAATCCAGCAAATTGCATGGACCATGTATTATCTGTAAAACCACTTACCTTACACATGAAACAATCTCTGCCCCAGTCAGGAACCGGTCCAGCTCCCTCTTGAAGGCATGTAGAGAGTCAGTACCCACCGCATCAGCTGACAACACATTCCAGAGGCTCATTACTCTCTGGGAAAAGGAGAACCGTCTAACATTCAGTCTATTCCTACTCTTGCATAGTTTAAACTCGTGTCCCCTGGTCCTCCCCGATCTGTCAAACTGAAATAATTTATCAATAGATACGCTATCCAGCCCTTTCATTATTTTATAAACCTCTATCAGGTCACCTCAAAGTCTACGCTGCTCTAAAGTAAATAAACGCAGCTCCTTAAGCCAATCTGGGTAACTTAAGGTCCTTTCAGCTAGGAATCATTCTCGTAGCTCTCCTCTGAACCTTTTCCAAGGCCATTATGTCAGCTACCATGTGAGGGGACCAAAACTGGGCTTGGTACTCCAGATATTGTCCAACCAGCGACATATATAAAGATAAAATGGTGTCTTTTGATTTGTACTGAATGGTCTTATTAATACAACCCAATACTCTGTTAACTTTAGCTACAGTTTCTCGACATGTAAATTTTAAGTGTATTCAGTGTTGGTCCTACCAACATGCATGACACTACGTTTACAGTGTAAATTAGCCTCCCAAGTCTCTTCCCATCAGAGTCAAATCTCAGATGTTAAGCAGATAGGGAATTTTTTATCTCTATCTTTATAAGTGAGCATCATGTCACACAGTCCATCCATGAAACTCAGCTTTAGGGTAAAAACTTTATAGCTTTGACTTTCTGATCGGTTTCACATGAAAAATGGACACAAATTAGATAACGCTATCCAAAAATTATCACACCAAGTTTCTACCGTTATTTCATTCTGACGCCCATCTGTTTAACAACTGTTATTGAATGACAGTTTAATGTTCTTCCGGTTATTTCCAGTGTTCCCACTGTGATGTCACTGATTCATCTATTCCCCCATATAAAATGGGCATCCAGTGAGCTGTTGACAGGAATGCTTTAAAGAGCCCTGCCCAAGCCTTTTTTTTGCATTTCTTCTTTTCACTTAACTGTTGAGCTACATTTATGCCAACTGCTGTGTGATTCTCATTTTGTTTGCCCCAATCTCATTAACATTTGACTCTGATGGAAAGAGACTTGGGAGGCTAATTTACACTGTCATGCTGTATACTCCCAGGTTTAGTGTTAAGGAACATAGGCCAACAAAGGAATATAGGAACAGGAGTAGGCCATTCAGCCCCTCGTGCCTGCTCCGCCATTTGATAAGATCATGGCTGATCTGTGATCTAACTCCACGCCTTTGGCCCATATCCCTCAATACCTTTGGTTGCCAAAAAGCTATCTATCTCAGATTTGAGTTTACCAATTGAGCTAGTTCCAAACTTCTACCACCCTTTGAGTGTAGAAATGTTTTCTAATCTCACTCCTGAAAGGTCTGGCTCTAATTTTTAGACTGTGCCCCCTACTCCTAAAATCCCCAACCAGCGGAAATAGTTTCTCTCTATCCACCCTATCCGTTCCCCTTAATATTTTATAAACTTCGATCAGATCACCCCTTAACCTTCGAAACTCCAGAGAATACAACCCCAATTTGTGTAAACTCTCCTCGTAACTTAACCCTTGAAGTCCGGGTATCATTCTAGTAAACCTACGCTGCACTCCCTCCAAGGCCAATATGTCCTTCCGAAGGTGCGGTGCCCAGAACTGCTCACAGTACTCCAGGTGCGGTCGAACCAGGGTTTTGTATAGCTGCAGCATAACTTCTGCCCCCTTGTACTCTAGTCCTCGAGATATAAAGGCCAGCATTCCATTAGCCTTATTGATTATTTTCTGCACCTGTTCATGACACTTCAATGATCTATGTACCTGAACCCCTAAGTCCCTTTGGACATCCACTGTTTTAACTTTTTACCATTTAGATAGCCTGTTCTATCATTTTTAGATCCAAAGTGGATGACCTCACATTTGTCTACATTGAATTCCATTTGCCACAGTTTTGCCCATTCACCTAATCTATCAATATCCCTTTTTAATTTTATGTTTTCATCTACACTGCTTACAATGCCACCAATCTTTGTGTCATCGGCAAACTTAGATATGAGACTTTCTATGCCTTCATCGTCGTTAATCAATATTGTGAATAATTGAGGCCCCAAGACAGATCCCTGCGGGACTCCACGAGTCACATTCTGCCAATGTGAGTACCTACCCATTATCCCTACTCTCTGTCGCCTTTCGCTCAGCCAACTTCCGAACCAAGTCCGTACTTTTCCCTCAATTCCATGGGCTTCTATCTTAGCTAACAGTCTCTTATGTGGGACTTTATCAGACGTTTTCTGGAAGTCCATATAAATAACATCCATTGACATTCCCCTGTCCACTACTGTAGTCACCTCTTCAAAAAATTCAATCAGGTTTGTCAGGCACGACCTACCTTTCACAAATCCATGCTGGCTCTCTCTGATTAACTGAAAATTCTCAAGGTGTTCAGTCACCCTATCCTTAATTATAGACTCCAGCATTTTCCCACAACAGATATTAGGCTAACTGGTCTAGAATTCCCCGGTTTCCTTCTCTCTCCTTTCTTAAAAAGCGGAGTGACATGTGCAATTTTCCAATCCAGAGGGACAGTTCCTGAATCTAGAGAACTTTGAAAGATTATAGTTAGGGCATCTGCAATGTGCTCACCTACTTCCTTTAAAACCCTGGGATGGAAACCATCTGGTCCTGGGGATTTGTCACTCTTTAGTGCTATTATTTTCTTCATTGCTGTTGTTTTACTTATGTTAATTTTATTGAGTCCCTGTCCCCGATTCAATATTAGTTTTCTTGGGATTTCCGGCATGCTATCCTCTTTTCCTACTGTAAATACTGACGCAAAGTAATTGTTCAACATGTCCGCCATTTCCCCATTGTCAATGACAATATCCCCACTTTAAGTTTTTAAGGGGCCAACACTGCTCCTGACCATCCTCTTTTTATTAATATAACTACAAACGTTCTTCATATTGGTTTTGATATCCCTACAAGTTTCTTTTCATACTCTCTTTTTGTAGCTCTTACCATCTGTTTTATGACCCTTTGTTGATAGAATCATAGAATCATAGATGTTTACAACAGGGAAACAGGCCCTTCGGCCCAACATGTCCATGTCGCCCAGTTTATACCACTAAGCTGGTCCCAATTGCCTGCACTTGGCCCATATCCCTTTATACCCATCTTACCCATGTAACTGTCCAAATGCTTTTTAAAAGACAAAATTGTACCCGCCTCTACTACTGCCTCTGGCAGCTCGTTCCAGACACTCACCACCCTTTGAGTGAAAAAATTGCCCCTCTGGACCCTTTTTATCTCTCCCCTCTCACCTTAAATCTATGCCCCCTCGTTATAGACTCCCCTACCTTTGGGAAAAGATTTTGACTATCTACCTTATCTATGCCCCTCATTATTTTATAGACTTCTATAAGATCACCCCTAAACCTCCTACTCTCCAGGGAAAAAAGTCTCAGTCTATCCAACCTCTCCCTATAAGTCAAACCATCAAGTCCCGGTAGCATCCTAGTAAATCTTTTCTGCACTCTTTCTAGTTTAATAATATCCTTTCTATAATAGGGTGACCAGAACTGTACACAGTAATCCAAGTGTGGCCTTACTAATGTCTTGTACAACTTCAACAAGACATCCCAACTCCTGTATTCAATGTTCTGACCAATGAAACCAAGCATGCTGAATGCCTTCTTCACCACCCTATCCACCTGTGACTCCACTTTCAAGGAGCTATGAACCTGTACTCCTAGATCTCTTTGTTCTATAACTCTCCCCAACGCCCTACCATTAACGGAGTAGGTCCTGGCCCGATTCGATCTACCAAAATGCATCACCTCACATTTATCTGAATTAAACTCCATCTGACATTCATCGGCCCACTGGCTCAATTTATCAAGATCCCGTTGCAATCCTAGATAACCTTCTTCACTGTCCACAATGCCACCAATCTTGGTGTCATTTGCAAACTTACTAACCACGCCTCCTAAATTCTCATCCAAATCATTAATATAAATAACAAATAACAGCGGACCCAGCACCGATCCCTGAGGCACACCGCTGGTCACAGGCCTCCAGTTTGAAAAACAACCCTCGACAACCACTCTCTGTCTTCTGCCGTCAATCCAATTTTGTATCCAATTGGCTACCTCACCTTGGATCCCGTGAGATTTAACTTTATGTAACAACCTACCATGCGGTACCTTGTCAAAGGCTTTGCTGAAGTCCATGTAGACCACGTCTACTGCACAGCCCTCATCTATCTTCTTGGTTACCCCTTCAAAAAACTCAATCAAATTCGTGAGACATGATTTTCCTCTCACAAAACCATGCTGACTGTTCCTAATCAGTCCCTGCCTCTCCAAATGCCTGTAGATCCTGTCTCTCAGAATACCCTCTAACAACTTACCCACTACAGATGTCAGTAGTTCCCAGGCTTTTCCCTGCCGCCCTTCTTAAACAAAGGCACAACATTTGCTACCCTCCAATCTTCAGGCACCTCACCTGTCGCTGTCGACGATTCAAATATCTCTGCTAGGGGACCAGCAATTTCCTCCCTAACCTCCCATAACGTCCTGGGATACATTTCATCAGGTCCCGGAGATTTATCTACTTTGATGCGCGTTAAGACTTCCAGCACCTCCCTCCCTGTAATATGAACACTCCTCAAGACATCACTATTCATTTCCCCAAGTTCCCTAACATCCATGCCTTTCTCAACCGTAAATACCGATGTGAAATATTCATTCAGGATCTCACCCATCTCTTGTGGTTCCGCACATAGATGACCTTGTTGATCCTTAAGAGGGCCTACTCTCTCCCTAGTTACTCTTTTGCCCTTTATGTATTTGTAGAAGCTCTTTGGATTCTCCTTTGCCTTATCTGCCAAAGCAATCTCATGTCCCCTTTTTGCCCTCCTGATTTCTCTCTTAACTCTACTCCGGCAATCTCTATACTCTTCAAGGGATCCACTTGATCCCAGCTGCCTATGCATGTCATATGCCTCCTTCTTCTTTTTGACTAGGGCCTCAATCTCCCGAGTCATCCAAGGTTCCCTACTTCTACCAGCCTTGCCCTTCACTTTATAAGCTTTTTCCCTTCGTTGAGGGTTCTATAACAAGGGGACATAGATTCAAGGTAAAAGGCGGGAGGTTTAGAGGGGATTTGAGAAAGAACTTTTTCACCCAGAGGGTGGTTGGAGTCTGGAACTCACTGCCTGAAAGGGTTGTGGAGGCAGGAACCCTCACAACATTCAAGAAGCATTTGGATGAGCACTTGAAATGCCATAGCATACAAGGCTACGGACCAAATGCTGGAATATGGGATTAGAGTAGACAGGGCTTGATGGCCGGCGCGGACACGATGGGCCGAAGGGCCTCTATCCGTGCTGTATAACTCTATGACTCTATAAGGAATGTGCTCACCCTGGTTAACACACTTTTGAAAGCCTCCCACTTACCAGACATCCCTTTTGATCTTTGTATCTTTCCCATTCGCCAGGATTTGTGATATTTTTTGCCTTTTTGCATGCCCTTTCCTTACGTCTTATACTGTCCCTTACCTCTTTAATTGTCCACGGCTGTTTTTTTTGGCAAGTAGAGTTCTTACCCCTCAGGGGTATAAACCGATTCTGTATCACGTTAAATGTTTCTTTAAACATTTCCCACTGATCATCAGTCGTTTTACCCATTAACAGATTTGCCCAGTTTACTGTGGACAGTCTCTGTCTCATCCCATTGAAGTCGGCCTTACCCAAGTCTAGAATCTCAGCAGCTGTTTCACTTTTTTCCCTTTCAATCACTACCTTGAACTCGATCATGTTGTGATCACCATTGGATAGATGTTCACGCACAGTTAAGCTGTTAACTAAATCTGGTTCATTACTCATTACTAAATCTAGTATGGCTTGCCCCCTTGTTGCCTCCAGGACATACTGCTGTAGAAAACTATCCCGGACACACTCAAGAAATTCACTACCTTTCTGACAGTTGCTAGTCTGCTTTTCCCAATCAATGTGAAGGTTAAAGTCCCCCATTAAGACCACTATGCCTTTCTTACACGCTTGTCTAATCTCTGCATTTATACAATCTAGCACTTCAGAGCTGCTGCCAGGGCTCCTATACACAACTCCCACTATAGTTTTTTTTAAATTCGTTCACGGGATGTGGGCGTCGCTGGCAAGGCCGGCATTTATTGCCCATCCCTAATTGCCCTCGAGAAGGTGGTGGTGAGCTGCCTTCTTGAACCACTGCAGTCCGTGTGGTGACGGTTTTCCCACAATGCTGTTAGGAAGGGAGTTCCAGGATTTTGACCCAGCGGCAATGAAGGAACGGCGATATATTTCCAAGTCGGGATGGTGTGTGACTTGGAGGGGAACGTGCAGGTGGTGTTGTTCCCATGCGCCTGCTGCCCTTGTCCTTCTAGGTGGTAGAGGTCGCGGGTTTGGGAGGTGCTGTCGAAGAAGCCTTGGCGAGTTGCTGCAGTGCATCCTGTGGATGGTGCACACTGCAGCCACAGTGCGCCGGTGGTGAAGGGAGTGAATGTTTAGCGTGGTGGATGGGGTGCCAATCCAGCGGGCTGCTTTATCATGGATGGTGTCGAGCTTCTTGAGTGTTATTGGAGCTGCACTCATCCAGGCAAGTGGAGAGTATTCCATCACACTCCTGACTTGTGCCTTGTCGATAGTGGAAAGGCTTTGGGGAGTCAGGAGGTGAGTCACTCGCCGCAGAATACCCAGCCTCTGATCTGCTCTTGTAGCCACAGTATTTATATGGCTGGTCCAGTTAAGTTTCTGGTCAATGGTGACCCCCAGGATGTTGATGGTGGGGGATTCGGCGTTGGTAATGCCGTTGAATGTCAAGGGGAGGTGGTTAGACTCTCTCTTGTTGGAGATGGTCATTGCCTGGCACTTATCTGGCGCGAATGTTACTTGCCACTTATGAGCCCAAGCCTGCATGTTGTCCAGGTCTTGCTGCATGCAGGCTCGGACTGCTTCATTATCTGAGGGGTTGCGAATGGAACTGAACACTGTGCAGTCATCAGCGAACATCCCCATTTCTGACCTTATGATGGAGGGTAGGTCATTGATGAAGCAGCTGAAGATGGTTGGGCCAAGGACACTGCCCTGAGGAACTCCTGCAGCAATGCCCTGGGGCTGAGATGACTGGCCTCCAACAACCACTACCATCTTCCTTTGTGCCAGGTATGACTCCAGCCACTGGAGAGTTTTCCCCCTGATTCCCATTGACTTCAATTTTACTAGGGCTCCTTGGTGCCACACTCGGTCAAATGCTGCCTTGATGTCA
Source organism: Heptranchias perlo (assembly GCF_035084215.1). Classification (NCBI taxonomy): domain Eukaryota; kingdom Metazoa; phylum Chordata; class Chondrichthyes; order Hexanchiformes; family Hexanchidae; genus Heptranchias; species Heptranchias perlo. Next base: position 59,845,613 of record NC_090332.1, read on the forward strand.
AGGGCAGTCACTCTCACCTCACCTCTGGAATTCAGCTCTTTTGTCCATGTTTGGACCAAGGCTATAATGAGGTCTGGAGCCAAGTGGTCCTGGCGGAACCCAAACTGAGCATCGGTGAGCAGGTTATTGGTGAGTAAGTGCCGCTTGATAGCACTGTCGACGACACCTTCCATCACTTTGCTGATGATTGAGAGTAGACTGATGGGGCAGTAATTGGCCGGATTGGATTTGTCCTGCTTTTTGTGGACAGGACATACCTGGGCAATTTTCCACATTGTCGGGTGGATGCCAGTGTTGTAGCTGTACTGGAACAGCTTGGCTAGAGGCGCAGCTAGTTCTGGAGCATAAGTCTTCAGCACTACAGCTGGGATGTTGTCGGGGCCCATAGCCTTTGCTGTATCCAGTGCACTCAGCCGTTTCTTGATATCACGTGGAGTGAATCGAATTGGCCGAAGACTGGCTTCCGTGATGGTGGGGATATCGGGAGGAGGCTGAGATGGATTATCCACTCGGCACTTCTGGCTGAAGATGGTTGCAAACGCTTCAGCCTTGTCATTTGCACTCACGTGCTGGACTCCGCCATCATTGAGAATGGGGATGTTTGCAGAGCCTCCTCCTCCCGTTAGTTGTTTAATTGTCCACCACCATTCACGACTGGATGTGGCAGGACTGCAGAGCTTTGATCTGATCCGTTGGTTGTGGAATCGCTTAGCATGTTGCTTCCGCTGTTTAGCATGCATGTAGTCCTGAGTTGTAGCTTCACCAGGTTGGCACCTCATTTTTAGGTACGCCTGGTGCTGCTCCTGGCATGCTCTTCTACACTCCTCATTGAACCAGGGTTGATCCCCTGGCTTGTTGGTAATGGTAGAGTGAGGAATATGCCGGGCCATGAGGTTACAGATTGTGCTGGAATACAATTCTGCTGCTGCTGATGGCCCACAGCGCCTCATGGATGCCCAGTTTTGAGCTGCTAGATCTGTTCTGAATCTATCCCATTTAGCACGGTGGTCGTGCCACACAACACGTTGGATGGTGTCCTCAGTGCGAAGACGGGATTTCATCTCCACGAGGACTGTGCGTTTCTCACTCCTACCAATACTGTCATGGACAGATGCATTTGCGACAGGTAGATTGGTGAGGACGAGGTCAAGTAAGTTTTTCCCTCGTGTTGGTTCGCTCACCACCTGCCGCAGGCCCAGTCTGGCAGCTATGTCCTTCAGGACTCGGCCAGCTCGGTCAGTAGTGGTGTCTTAGATCCTTTACTATTTCTCAATTCAACTCATAAGTTGGCTGCTTACCCCTCGTTATATCCCCCTTTATCATTGAAGTGATTTCATCTCTCATCACTAGGGCTACTCCTCCTCCTCTTCCATTTTCCCTATCTCTCCTGTAGACCTTATAACCCGGTATATTTAGTTCCCAATCCTGACCATCCTGCAGCCATGTCTCAGTAATAGCTATCATGTTATACCCTCCAATTTGACTTTGTACCTGTAGTTCATTGAATTTATTCCTTATACTCTGTGCATTTGGTAATAGAACTCTTAGTTGGGCCACACATCCTAGCCTGACCTTCAGCTTTGATGCTGGTTTAATCGCTTTATCTGTTATGCCTAAAGTACACTTTCTTTCTGCTGCTCTATGCGTTTCCCTTTCACTTGTTCTTGAACAACTATTTGTACTATTTGTGTTGTAAATTTTCCCTGGGTCCTCCCCTCTCTTGCTGCTCTCAACTTTACTCTCTTCTGACTCCCCGCTCAGGTTCCCATCCCCCTGCCACTCTCGTTTAAACTCTCCCCAACAGCACTAGCAAACCTCCCTGCAAGGATATTAGTCCTGGATCTGTTGAGGTGCAACCTGTCCGGCTTGTACAGGTCCTACCTTCCCCAAAATCGGTCCAAATTCCTCAGGAATCTAAATCCCTCCCTCCTGCACCAACCCTCCAGCCACGCATTCATCTGATCTATTCTCCTATTCCTATACTCACTAGCACGTGGCACTGGGAGTAATCCTGAGATTACTACCCTTGAGGTCCTGCTTTTTAACTTATTTCCTAACTCCTTCTATTCTGCTTGCAGGACCTCATCCCTCTTTTTACCTATGTCGTTGGTACCGATATGGACCACAAACTCTGGCTGTTCACCCTCCCCCTTCAGAATGTCCTGCAGCCGCTCAGTGACATCCATGACCCTGGCACCAGGGAGGCAACATGCCATTCTGGAATCACGTTTCCAGCCGCAGAAACGCCTGTCTGCTCCCCTAACTATAGAATCCCCTATCACTATTGCTCTCTCGACCTTTTTCCTCCCCCCTGTACAGCTGACCCACCCATGGTGCTTTGGACTTAGCTCTGGCTGCACTCCCCAGAGGAACCCTCTCCCCCACCAGTACCCAGAACTGAATACTGGTTGGAGAGTGAGATGCCCTCAGGGGACTCCTGCACTACCTGCCTGGTCCTCCTTGTCTGTCTGGCGGTCACCCAGTCCTTCTCTGCCTGCACTCTCTTAATCTGCGGGGTGACCACAACCCGAAACGTGCTATCCACGCAACTCTCAGCCTCGCCGATGCACTGCAGTGACGTCATTTAATTGGCAATTAATTTAGATAAATGTAGCATCATGCACAATGAGCTTCCTCTTGGGAATCCCATGTACTTGTGCCAGGTTGCGCAAAAGGCACTCAGTACTCACTCTCTGGCACCCTCACACATGCAAGTCACACATAGCACAATTTGTCAGAATTGTGATTCACAAGGGAGGCTGTGACTCAGTTTTGCCGCAAGCTGCAATATGATGCGGCCAAATCTATCCTCGTGCACGGCATTACCAGTTATTGTGTAGGGCACAATTGCCCTTAATTTCTATGCCTCAGGATCATTCTACGGTACTACTGGCATAATGAGCCACATTAGTCAATCTGCAGTACATTGATGTATAAAGCAAATGACAGGGCCTTGTTTCCTCAAGCAAGCATCTTCCCCATGGACAATTGGCAACAGCATGAGAAAGCTATGAAATTTTACTGAGGGGCAGGACTCTTGAAGGCCCAAAAGGTTACAGATTGCACCCATGGCGCCCTATATGCTCCATTGCACAAAGTCATTACCTACATGAATCAGAAACGATTCCCTTATCTGAATTTTCAGTAGCACCAGATTCCAGGCACTGTCATAATGCCATGAAGGTGGTTCACCATCCCACTAATGTTAGCCCCACAAAGGCAAGTGGCAGAATGGTTCTTGGGTGATCACTGCTATCCTCTTCAGCCATGGCTCCTGACACCGTTGCAGCATCCAACAGCACCAGCTGAAATCAGGTATAATGAGGTGCAGTGCTTCCACAGTATAATCACAGAGCACATCATTAGCATGTTGAAACAGGTACTTGAATTGTTCTGGAGCATCCAGGACCACTCGTCTCCAGACCTCATTACAGCCTTGGTCCAAACATGGACAAAGGAGCTGAATTCTAGAGGTGAGGTGAGAGTGACTGCCCTTGACATCAAGGCAGCATTTGACCAAGTGTGGCACCAAGGAGCCCTAGTAAAATTGAAGTCAATGGGAGTCAGGGGGAAAACTCTCCAGTGGCTGGAGTCATACCTAGCACAAAGGAAGATGGTAGTGGTTGTTGGAGACCAATCATCTCAGCCCCAGGACATTGCTGCAGGAGTTCCTCAGGGCAGTGTCCTAGGCCCAACCATCTTCAGCTGCTTCATCAATGACCTTCCCTCCATCATAAGGTCAGAAATGGGGATGTTCGCTGATGATTGCACAGTGTTCAGTTCCATTCGCAACCCCTCAAATAATGAAGCAGTCCGAGCCCGCATGCAGCAAGACCTGGACAACATCCAGGCTTGGGCTGATAAGTGGCAAGTAACATTCGCGTCAGATAAGTGCCAGGCAATGACCATCTCCAACAAGAGAGAGTCTAACCATCTCCCCTTGACATTCAACGGCATTACCATCGCCGAATCCCCTACCATCAACATCCTGGGGGTCACCATTCACCAGAAACTTAACTGGACCAGCCATATAAATACTGTGGCTACGAGAGCAGGTCAGAGGCTGGGTATTCTGTGGCGAGTGACTCACCTCCTGACTCCCCAAAGCCTTTCCACCATCTACAAGGCACAAGTCAGGTGTGTGATAGAATACTCTCCGCTTGCCTGGATGAGTGCAGCTCCAATAACACTCAAAAAGTTCAACACCATCCAAGATAAAGCAGCCCGCTTGATTGGCACCCCATCCACCACCCTAAACATTCACTCCCTTCACCACCGGCACACATTGGCTGCAGTGTGTACCATCCACAGGATGTACTGCAACAACTTTGGGTACTCCAAGGCTTTTTCGACAGCACCTCCCAAACCCGCAACCTCTACCACCTAGAAGGACAAGAGCAGCAGGCACATGGGAACGACACCACCTGCACGTTCCCCTCCACGTCACACACCATCCCGACTTGGAAATATATCGCCGTTCCTTCATCGTCGCTGGGTCAAAATCCTGGAACTCCCTTCCTAACAGCACTGTGGGAGAACCGTTGCCACACGGACTGCAGCGGTTCAAGAAGGTGGCTCACCACCACCTTCTCGAGGGCAATTAGGGATGGGCAATAAATGTCGGCCTCGCCAGCGACGCCCACATCCCATGAACGAATAAAAAAAAATCCTGCAGTGCAGCCCAGCTAAGGTTATTAAGGCTCATGGTGATCTGCTGGATCCTGCACAACTTGATCAAGACATCCAGCCACATCAAGGGTTCCAGTAAAAGGAGCAAAATGGAGGCTGTAGAGCCTGCAGAAGAGAATCTATTGCAAATGCCATTTGCCGAAATCTCATAAAGGAAATCTTCTTTTGATGTGGAAAGATGCCTATTTTCTTTTAACATGTCTACATCTTCCTCCCTGCCCTCCACTAATTAGTCTTCACTTACAGAGCCTTAACTGTCCCATTCAATTCCCAGAATTACCATTCCTGCCAACTGCTGAACCATGATCCTAAACTCTCTGTACATTGATGAAATGCAGGGCAAGCAACTTTTGTTATTATTCCTCATGTGATGAGTGTGAGTACCCAAAGTTTTATTCTCTGCTGCTCCCCCTTGGTGACAATGTGATGCATTACACCAATGTAGTGCTTCATCCGGGTGCTACCTCAGAGGCAGGAATATGTGAGGTAGTTGATGCTGTGTGTCCATAAGACCCTCTTAGATTTGAGGTGGCGCTCAGCCCTGAGATGAACCAGCTACAAGTTCTGTCACTTCCGCAGCTACATGGTCGCTTATCTCTCGGCACAAATGCAGGTATTAGAGGGAGGTAGTGGGTGGGTCCAGATTTGTTGTGATCTTGAGAGAGACTGCAGATACATCCATGCCCATTGCAGCCATGCCTGTATCACTGGGCACTCCCTCACCATGGCCACTGATTACCCTGAATACAGACCTATTGGCAACAATGAGATCAATAACGCCTGCCTCAAACTTCTCTCCACAAGATCTCCAAGCCCATCAAAGCTAGCAGAGATGACCTATTTCATTCTGGCACCCCAGGCCTCTATGGCTGTCATGAGAGAAGCAATGACTGGTCTTATGGCCTCTGGCATGGGTGATCTCCCTAGAGTTGCAATACGCTTCACTTTGCAGTGTTACAAAAATATGCACACATATAGCTAGTAAACTCTTCCCCCTGAGCCCCCATCTATAGGACACTACTTGGCACAGTCCCCAATGAATGTATCAACTTTTAATGCTCAGAAAGCATCTTTCCTTTCAATATAGGCTCTGGAAGGTCCAAATCTTCAGGCTTGTCAGCCAGGCTAGCCCTTCAGCCAATAAGTTGTCCCTCCTCTGCTGCCATCACCATTCTGTGTCACAACCAGTGTAGTCCTTTCTATTGCACTACCTAAATCCACTGAGGTGGATTTATCTGACCTGGTAATCCTAAGGAATAGAAGGAGTGACAGTGCTGGCAAGGGCTGGTGTGACTTAATGTAGTGGCTCAGCTTCCTGTGAGCACCTACCGGAACAGAGGTTACAATGTTATAACCCCGTCTATGGGCTCTCTCCAAGGTATGCAACGATTCTTCCTCATATGGGGTTACAGGATGAATGTTTGTGGGTCCTCCTCTTGTACACGTTCTGTCTTTTTTGTTTGGGCTGTCTTCTCCTGAAAACAGCATGGAAGAAATTAGAGGTTGCAACTGTCACGATCACACACAGTGTTACCCTCCAAGAACTTTGATATATATTAATGACGTAAACTTGGGTGTAGAGGGTATAATTTCAAAGTTTGCTGATGCCATGAAACTCGGAAATGTAGTAAACAATGTGGAGGATAGTAACAGACTTCAGGAGGACATAGAGTGGTGAAATGGGCAGACACTTGGCAGATGAAATTTAACGCAGAGTAGTGTGAAGTGATGAAATTTTCTCGAAAGAATGAGGAGAGGCAATATAAACTAAATGGTGCAATTTTAAAGAAAGTGCAGGAACAGAGAGACCTGGGGGTGCACATACACAAATCTTTGAAGGTGGCAAGACAAATTGAGAAGGCTGTTAAAAAAACATATGGGATCCTGGGCTTTATTAATAGAGGCATAGAGTACAAAAGCAAGGAAGTTACGCTAAACTTTTATAAAACACTGGTTTGGCCTCAGCTGGAGTATTGTGTTCAATTCTGGGCACCACACTTTAGGAAGGATGTCAAGGCCTTAGAGAGGGTGCAGAAGAGATTTACTAGAATGGTGCCAGGGATGAGGGACTTCAGTTATGTAGAGAGACTGGAGAAGCTGGGGTGGTTCTCCTTAGAACAGAGAAGGTTAAGGAGAGATTTGATAGAGGTGTTCAAAATCATGAACTGTTTTGATGGAGTAAATAAGGAGAAATTGTTTCCAGTGGCAGAAGGGTTGATAATCAGAAGACACAGATTTAAGGTGATCGGCAAAAGAGCCAGAGGTGACATGAGGAAACATTTTTTTACGCAGCAAGTTGTAATGATCTGGAATACACTGCCTGAAAGGGTGGTTGAAGCAGATTCAATAGTAACTTTCAAAAGGGAATTGGATAAATACTTGATGGGAAAAAATTTACAGAGCTATGGGGAAAGAGCAGGGGAATGGGACTAATTGGATAGCTCTTTCAAAGAACCAGCACAGGCATGATGGGCTGAATGGCCTCGTCCTGTGCTGTATCTACTATGATACTATGAAGTCACTCACCATCCCAACTTGGAAATATATCACCGTTCCTTCATTGTTGCTAGGTCAAAATCCTGGAACTCCCTATCCTACAGCACTGTGGGAAAACCTTTACCAGCAGCGGTCCAAGAAGGCGGCTCACCACCACCTTCTCAAGGGCAACTAGGGATGGGCAATAAATGCTGGTCTTGCTAGCGACACCCATACCCCAGGAATGAATTTAAAAATCCCCAAGTGTCAGCATAGAGCCCACAATGAGTATGGTGATGTGTCCCTACATCATGCAGCTACATTGAATGGGAGGATTATTTTATGCTGAATGCATGCAAGGATGTGAATGAAGGGACAGTTCCAGGGAAAGGCTGGTGATGCTAAATGTACCCTGCAGCATATTGGACATTCACAGCCAGTCCTAAAAGTACTTCAAGATAGTGAGGGGTAGGTAATTGTAAGCACCATGGATTTTTAGTAAACTGAATTAAGGGAATGTAACAGTGGGTTCTCTTACCTTGCCTAACCCAGTAAAGTCATTAAACTCTTTCTGGCATTGCTGCCAGGTGCACGGTATGTGCCATTCTTGTTCCATCCTAAACACTGTGCCTTCTGCTCTGACTCACTTTTTGTAGCAGAATTTCAATAATCGCATCTGAAAATATGATATTCTTTCAATGCTGCTGAACTCCTTCCAACCACTAAAGAAGCTTGCGGTCTTGAAAAGCCACAAACCATGACAGCTGCCCCGTTAAGCTGCTTCAAACCCCGCAGCAGCGCCTAATTTTTTGCCTGCACTATGTGAGCTCCCAGTCACAGGTGTTTGTAACAGCAGGAGCTCAGTCCCATTGTCTTAATGAGGCTGACCCCAGAAATACAGGTTCTGGAAGCACATTAAAGGTGCAGTAGGAGTTCCTCAAGCACCTCCCAACCTTCAGTCGAGCTCGCGCTTGATTGGAAAATCTGGAATTATATGTATCATGTCAGTACCCAGAGGCCTAATGGGAGACTTTCACTGGAGAATCTTAGGGATAAGAATAGTGGAAAAAACTACATATGTGTTATCGTTCAGTCAGTTTGCCAAGGTCATTGAATGCACAGAGTAAGACCTTTATATTGTTCAACTCTCTCATCACTCCTTTTATTACTGGCTTTAAGATTCAAAACATTCAAATAATTTGAGCCTAGAAATTATCGTTGGCAATAATAGCACACTTCACATTCAATTCATTACTTTGAAGTTCAATCAGTAGAAACAAAAGTAGTTCTTGAAACTCCATGAAACCGGGTTGTCCTCTTCATATGGAACACCGTACAAAGCTGTGCTGCCACCCACCCAGGTATGCCATTCCTTCTTTTTTAGGAACGCTACCAGGAAAGGTTGTTTTAAAGAATCCATTTTATGTTAAAGACTCCATTTTGTAACTTTTTCAGAATCTGCTAGCAACAGCATTCTGGAAAATGTCCAAAAATCAGCCCAGACATTCAAGCCATTTGAAGAGTCATAAAAATAGTTGTTTTTTCCTTTGGGTAGTTCTGACCTTCTGGTAGATAAATCTATTTGTTTGACAACTATATCTTTACTTTTTCTGTGCATGTAAGGAGACAGACAGATTATGAGGCCTATTATGGAACTTACACCCACTCTTTGGAATGCTGAGCTGATGTAAGTTAGTGCAAAGGGTAAAGGTCATGGAAGAGGTATGATGTAATGGCCTTTTAAATAAGGGATAAAAGTGAGACCTATGTAACATAAAGTTAGGATCACCGTTCTACTGAGCTCAGCAACTGAAACATGAAGTCTCTCGCAGCCTTTGCATCATCGCGTATGCTGTCTTGTGAGTATCATTTTCTCTAATAAATCTTTAAGCAACAGATTCTGCATCTAGAACTCTCATTCTTGGCACAGAGGCAACAGCTCCAAGCTTGTTGCTCGAGCAGGATGTCCAACATTTCAGGCCTATTATCAAGAGCCTCCACCTTGGCACATGTGCAGATCTAACCAACCTAAAAAATTAGCAGACGCTGTCCAACAGCATCAAAAAAAGCTGACACAGTCCCCAAAAAGCTGACAATTCAAGATGTGAAATCAAATTATAATTAACACTTCAGTTACACGGGCTTTGTAACTGAAGTGTTAATTATATACAACATTCCTTCATTTGTATTGGAAGAAAAAAATCTAAGTACATGAAAGCCCAAAGAGGAAATCCAATTGTTGAAAGCACAAAATTGGAAGTACGTTCCTAAGGGGGACTGGAGCATGTTCACCTGGGGAAAAAATTGAATTTTTACATTAAAATTATTAATTTTATACTTCAATCTTTAATTTTTAAAAAAAGAAAAAACAAAATGGCATCTGGTCTTTCAACAGACCGTTATTCACTCAAATGTTACCTCGACAGCCATTGTTCCACATGCAACCCCCATCACCCCAATTCACAAAGAATTTACCCCCTCCAGACTAGATCACAGAAACACTGCACCCCTCTAACTCCCTGCCCTTCCACAGAGACACGGGGGGGCGGGGGGGGGGGGGGGGGGAGGTGGGTAATCATTTTCAACTTAGCAGCCTGGTCTGTAATGTGGTGGAGCCCATTATAGGACTCGTCCAATTTTCATTCCATTGGTTTCAATGAGTGAGGTGATATTGCTTGGGACAGCCAAGCCAGTCTTAGCAGTCGGGGACCTTGGAGTTGAGGCTATGCCTGATGCTATATCAAAAACAGGTAAATCACCACCTTGCCAGAAGTGCAAAGTAGAACCCTAACATCCTATTTCTACATAGCTACAGATTACGATCACCGACATCATAGGCTTCAAGCCTCAGAGAGATGGAAAATGAACTGCGCTATCGGTGGCTGAAGATCAAAAAAAAAGGAATTGAGCTTTTGAAATATATATAGAGACAGCAACTGAGTCTCAGAATTTTCTGGATGAAGACAAAAGGCATCGGGGTCGATTTTGAGTGCCTTTGCCTGGCGTTAACAGGGTGGTAATAGACTCAAAATAGGGTCAGTAACCGTACTATCCCATTGTTTAAAATTGGATAGCCATGTGGTGAAGGATAGAATACTTAGAGCCTGGTCTTTAGTTGCTTCCAAGCCTTTATTCACAGAGATTCCCCTTACACATACACCATGCTCTCCTATAAAAAGGATATCCCCCAATTGACACCCACCACCTGAATACTATTAACACAAGCAATGCAGCCAGCTCCATTTTTAAAAATTCATTCATGGGATATGGGAATCGCTGGCAAGGCCAGCATTTATTGCCCATCCCTAATTGCCCTTGAGAAGGTGGTGGTGAGCCTCCTTCTTGAACTGCTGCAGTCCATGTGATGAAAGTTCTCCCACATTGCTGTTCGGTAGGGAGTTCCAGGATTTTGACCCAGCGACGATGAAGGAACAGTGATATATTTCCAAATCAAGAAACTTGGAGGGGAATGTGCTGCCCTTGTCCTTCTAGGTGGTAGAGATCGTGGGTTTGGGAGGTGCTGCCGAAGAAGCCTTGGCGAATTACTGCAGTGCATCTTGTAGATGGTACACACTGCAGCCATGGAGGGAGTGAATGTTTAAGGTGTTTAAAAGGGGCCTACCACCAGGTGTCCAAACCGCCCATTTGATTCAGGTGATAGACCTCTTTTAATATGGAAATCAGGGTCCTATGACGTAAATAGGACCCCTATTGCCATTTTATGTCGGAACTGGTCGGAGTCTGCACATACGGGCTTCGACCAACTTCATGGATGATGCAAGAGAAGAAGTATAGCAAAACTAAGCCTTCAACTATTTTGGGGGGCTCAGGAGGAGCAGCTGACGCTCTTGGACCCCCCCCCCACCCCCTGCCAGATCCGCCCTCTGCAACCTATCTTGCTGGCAGCGGCACCAGCTCGATTTCCAGTGTTCAATCTGGCGAGCTGCGTCGGGATGTCTGCTTGGCTCCCTGCAGCTTGCCTGCTGAATTGAAACGGAGCCAAAGTCTCAAAATCACAAGGGCCTCTTCATCGCTGGAATGGGTGGTGAACCAGCGCACTCCATCGGTTGGCTGCCCAATAGTGAAAATCTACCCCACCATCTCTATGTCTCACACAGAACCTGCCAGAGGTGCCAAGCTGCTTCACCTACTGTTAGCTTTCATCCCTACAATGATAAGAACTATCTCTGGGAGTTGCCAAGACACTTGGCATTGAGAGCAACCAAGAATAACCCGACTTCCCTTTGAGATCATAGGGCAAAACTGGGTAATTACCTCTGTATTGTTTCATACTAGAGAATTCTTTTAATATATCTCTGAGTTCAAGTTACAAATATTTACATTATATTGTTTCTCATTTCTCCCAAGTGTTGCATTGCATTAGTGAACAGTATTTTCTGGGGTAGAAATTGGACCTCACAATTTCGGGCATAATGAGGCCAAATTTCGGGGACCAACATCCTGTGCCCCAAGGAAGCCTGAAGAACATCCTATCCAAAATTTTTAGGCAACCCTGGTGGCTGCCTAAAACAGGCATTAGGTCCCTTACATATATAAACGATGGGCCTAAGGCAGAAATTGGTTTGATAATTAGCAGGCCTGCCCCGCTCAGGATTCTTCAGAGGCTGCCAATTAAAAGGTAAGTTTTTTTCTTAAGAACAAATTTACAAAACCTTACTGTGGAGGCAGGTGGAGCAGGAGTGCTCCTCCCAGCTCCACAACACTGCTGACAGCCATTGTGATCGCCCTGCCCCTATAGGCAAGGCAGGTGGCCTATAATTAGCTGCTGTAAAAGGGCAAGCTGCCTATGGAAGCATGACAGGCCCTGGCAGCTCACCCATATTATTTAGATGAGACCCAAGGCCCAATTTTGGTTCTGGCGCATGTTGTGCCAACATCGCCGTCTTCGTGCCAGAAACCGGATCCCGATGAATTTTCACTCCTCTGTCATCTTCCTGCCAATATACTATCCTCCCTTAACTGATGATACACTTTATGGATAGTAACAGGCAGCCTCAACACAGAAAGCAGGACGCCCAAGGAGCTCAGATACTAACAGCAATAGCAAGTGAAAGAACTGGGCTTGTCCCGTCACCTCTTGTCACTGTCTAGTTGTACAGTGGATCTGGCTAATACCACCGTAGACATTCTAATATCTTGTCTGATGAAACCAAAGCGTTTGTTGACTGAGGAGGACATGTGGTCCTACTAGTGTATTCTGCCAAATGATATAGCTCCTTCCATTCCGATGTGTCACTCCATCAAGCAGCCTCATGGATTAGCACAGTACCTTATGCATCATGTATCTGAGATGCACTGGCATAATCCAGGTACAGTTTGAGTGCGATTTAATGGAGCTGCCCCACTGGTTGCTCAGTGGCCCCTGCCACTGAACTCAAAACCACCCCGTCCATCATCGGTATACTGTGGCTACAGCATGTGCTATCAACAGGATGCACTGCAACAACTCATCAAGCTTACTTTGACAGCACCTCCCAGCCCTGTGACCTCTACCACTGAGAATGACAAGAGCAGCAACATCATGGGAACACCATCACCTGCAAGTTCCACACCCCCCTGACTTGGATATACCACGGTTTTTTCATCATCACTGAGTCAAAAGCCTGCAATTCCTAACCCAGCCCTGCCATGAGACATCATTGAAACATGGATACAGAATTGGCTATGGGACAGGAAACAGAGAGTAGTGGTGAACAGTTGTTTTTCGGACTGGAGGGAGGTGTACAGGTGGTATTCCCCAGGGGTCGGTACTGGGACCACTGCTTTTTTCTATATATATTAATGACTTGGACTTGGGTGCACAGGGCACAATTTCAAAATTTGCAGATGACATAAAACTTAGAAGGGTAGTAAACAGTGAGGAAGATAGTGATAGGCTTCAAGAGGATATAGGCTGGTGGCATGGGCGGACACGTGGCAGGTGAAATTTAATGCAGAAAAATGCGAAGTGATACATTTCAGTGGGAAGAATGAGGAGAAGCAATATAAACTAGAGGGCACAACTCTAAAAAGGGAACCAGGAACAGAGAGATCTGGGGGTATATGTGCATAAATCGTTGAAGGTAGCAGGGCAGGATGAGAAAGTGGTTAAAAAAGCATACGGGATCCTGGGCTTTATAAATAGAGGCATAGAGTACAAAAGTATGGAAGTCATAGTGAACTTTTATAAAACATTGGTTCGGCCACAACTGGAGAATTGTGTTCAGTTCTGGGCATCGCACCTCAGGAAAGATGTGACGGCCTTAGAGAAGATGCAGAAAAGATTTACTAGAATGATTCCAGGGATGAGGGACTTTAGTTACAGAGATAGACTGGAGAAACTGGGGTTGTTCTCCTTGGAACAGAGACGGTTGCGAGGAGATTTGATAGAGGTATTCAAAATCATGAAGGGTCCAGACAGAGTAGACAAAGAGAAACCGTTACCATTGGTGGAGCAAATGGTTGTTGGAGGCCAATCATCTCAGCCCCAGGACATTGCTGCAGGAGTTCCTCAGGGCAGTGTCCGAGGTCCAATCATTTTCATGGACCAGAGGACATAGATATAAGGTGATTGGCAAAAAGACCAAAGGTAACATGAGGAAAAACTTTTTTACACAGCGAGTGGTTAGGATCTAGAATGCACTGCCCGAGGGTGTGGTGAAGGCAGATTCAATCATGGCCTTCAAAAGGGAACTGGATAAGTACTTGAAAGGAAAAGATTTGCAGGGCTATGGGAAAAGGGCGGGGAGTGGGACTAGCTGGATTGCTCTTGCATAGAGCCAGCACAGACTCGATGGACTGAATGGCTTCCTTCCATGCTGTAACCTTTCTATGATTCTATGATTCTATTCTATGAAAGAAGGCCCACCTAACCTTCTGATAGCAATTAGGATTGGGCAATAAATCCGGCCTTGTCATAGAGTCATAGAGTTATACAGCACGGATAGAGGCCCTTCGGCCCATCGTGTCCGCGCCGGCCATCAAGCCCAGTCTAATCTAATCCCATATTCCATCATTTGGTCCGTAGCCTTGTATGCTATGGCATTTCAAGTGCTCATCCAAATGCTTCTTGAATGTTGTGAGGGTTCCTGCCTCCACAACCCTCTCAGGCAGTGAGTTCCAGACTCCAACCACCCTCTGGGTGAAAAAGTTCTTTCTCAAATCCCCTCTAAACCTCCCGCCTTTTACCTTGAATCTATGCCCCCTTGTTATAGAACCCTCAACGAAGGGAAAAAGCTCCTGAGTATCCATCCTATCTATGCCCCTCATAATTTTGTACACCTCAATCATGTCTCCCCTCAGCCTCCTCTGCTCCAAGGAAAACAAACCCAATCTTCCCAGTCTATCTTCATAGCTGAAGCGCTCCAGCCCTGGTAACATCCTGGTGAATCTCCTCTGCACCCTCTCCAAAACGATCACATCCTTCCTGTAGTGCGGCGACCAGAACTGCACACAGTACTCCAGCTGTGGCCTAACCAGTGTTTTATACAGCTCCATCATAACCTCCTTGTTCTTATATTCTATGCCTCGGCTAATAAAGGCAAGTATCCCATATGCCTTCTTTACCACCTTATCTACCTGTTCCGCCGCCTTCAGGGATCTGTGAACTTGCACACCAAGATCCCTCTGACCCTCTGTCTTGCCTAGGGTCCTCCCATTCATTGTGTAGTCCCTTGCCTTGTTAGTCCCTCCAAAGTGCATCACCTCGCACTTTTCCGGGTTAAATTCCATTTGCCACTGTTCCGCCCATCTGACCAACCCATCTATATCGTCCTGCAGACTGAGACTATCCTCCTCGCTATTTACCACCCTACCAATTTTTGTATCATCAGCGAACTTACTGATCATACCTTTTACATTCATATCCAAGTCATTAATGTAGACCACAAACAGCAAGGGCCCCAGCACAGATCCCTGTGGTACCCCACTGGCCAAAGGCTTCCAGTCACAAAAACAACCTTCGACCATCACCCTCTGCCTTCTGCCACTAAGCCAGTTTTGTATCCAAAGTGCCAAGGCACCCTGGACTCCATGGGCTTGTATCTTCTTGACCAGTCTCCTGTGCGGGACTTTATCGACCGCATCCCGAGAATAAATTAATAAAAGAGATGCTAAGTTTGGGTTCTGCCAGGACCATTCAGCTTCAGACGTCATTACAGCCTTGGTCCAAACATGGACAAAAGAGCTGAATTCCAGAGGTGAGGGGAGAGTGATTGCCCTTGACACCAAGGCAGCATTTGACTGAGTGTGGCACCAAGGAGCCCTAGTAAAATTGAAGTCAATGGGAATCAGAGGAAAACTCTCCAGTGGCTGGAGTCATACCTAGCACAAAGGAAGATGGTAATGGTTGTTGGAGGCCAATCATCTCAGCCCCAGGACATTGCTGCAGGAGTTCCTCAGGGCAGTGTCCTAGGCCCAACCATCTTCAGCTGCTTGATCAATGACCTTCCCTCCATCATAAGGTCAGAAATGGGAATGTTCGCTGATGATTGCACAGTGTTCAGTTCCATTTGCAACCCCTCAGATAAATCAGCAGTCCGTGCCTGCATGCAGCAAGACCTGGACAACATCCAGGCTTGGGCTGATAAGTGGCAAGTAACATTCGCGCCAGACAAGTGCCAGGCAATGACCATCTCCAACAAGAGAGAGTCTAACCACCTCCCCTTACCATCACCGAATCCCCCACAATCAACATCCTGGGGGTCAGCATTGACCAGAAACTGAACTGGACAAGCTACAAGAGCAGGTCAGAGGCTGGGTATTCTGCAGCGAGTGACTCACCTCCTGACCCCCCAAAGCCTTTCCATAATCTACAAGGCACAAGTCAGGAGTGTGATGGAATACTCTCCACTTGCCTGGGTGAGTGCAGCTCCAACAACACTCAAGAAGCTCGACACCATCCAAGACAAAGCAGCCCACTTGATTGGCACTCCATCCACCACCCGAAACATTCACTCCCTTCACCACCGGCGCACCGTGGCTGCAGTGTGTACCATCCATAGGATGCACTGCAGCAATTCGCCAAGGCTTCTTCGACAGCACCTCCCAAACCTGCGACCTCTACCACCTAGAAGGACAAGGGCAGCAGGCACATGGGAACAACACCACCTGCACGTTCCTCTCCAAGTCACACACCATCCCGACTTGGAAATATATCGCCATTCCTTCCTCGTCGCTGGGTCAAAATTCTTGAACTCCCTACCTAACAGCACTGTGGGAGAACCTTCACCACACGGACTGCAGCGGTTCAAGAAGGCGGCTCACCACCACCTTCTCAAGGGCAATTAGGGATGGACAATAAATGCTGGCCTTGCCAGCGACACCTACATCCCATGAACGCATAAGAATAAATTCCACATCAGAGCCAAACTAGACTCTGAGCCAATATAACCAAGGCATGGAATTAAAGGATAAATTCACAGATCCTGTTTGAAAGGAACGTGTGTTGGAGATAGGACCACAACATTATAGCCCCCATTCTATCACCTGCACTCCTTTCAGGTGTGGCTGCCCACGGGGAGCATGGGTTAGTTGAACTTACCCTCGAGTACATGGATCGTGTGGCTTACATTTCCCATGATGTGGAGATGCCGGTGATGGACTGGGGTTGACAATTGTAAACAATTTTACAACACCAAGTTATAGTCCAGCAATTTTATTTTAAATTCACCAGCTTTCGGAGGCTTCCTCCTTCCTCAGGTGAACAACTTTCCACAACATTCACCTGAGGAAGGAGGAAGCCTCCGAAAGCTTGTGAATTTAAAATAAAATTGCTAGACTATAACTTGGTGTTGTAAAATTGTTTACATTTCCCACATAGTAAGTTCTTAATTGTATTGGCCACACCATCACAAGGAGGCAGTGAGGAGAGGCAGATGTTTTCCCAGAAGGAAGTTGGGAAAATCCGAAGATAAGGCTGCTCTTGAACACTTTACAGTGGCCAGCTCATTAAGCAAAAAACAGAGGCCTAGTAGCAAGTTGCCTGCTGCCTTTTGGCCAGGGAATAGTGTGTGGCATGGAATATGGAACAACAATATGTGTTGGTGGGTGGAGTTGTACGGATTATTCACTGTGAGCTAGCTAAAGGTGAAGGCAAATAGTTTCATCAACTCAAACCTTTCGAACTCTTTTAGCAAGTAGACTGATGTGAGAACTACTACAGATACTTTTGTGCCTACGTTACTACAGTATTAAGAGATATTAAGTGAAGGGGCTTGATCGGGTGGATGCGGTAAGGATGTTCCCAAGGATGGGTGAAACTAGAACTAGGGGGCATAATCTTAGAATAAGGGGCTGCTCTTTCAAAACTGAGATGAGGAGAAACTTCTTCACTCAGAGGGTAGTAGGTCTGTGGAATTTGCTGCCACAGGAAGCTGTGGAAGCTACATCATTAAATAAATTTAAAACGGAAATCGACAGTTTCCTAGAAGTAAAGGGAATTAGGGATTACGGGGAGCGGGCAGGAAATTGGACATGAATTTAGATTTGAGGTTAGGATCAGATCAACCATGATCTTATTGAATGGCGGAGCAGGCTCGAGGGGCCGATTGGCCTACTCCTGCTCCTATTTCTTATGTTCTTATACTGAATAACAAAAGTCAATTGACAAATACAAATTTGAACAAATTCAAGGTTGGTGGACTTTTACATGACCCCACATGCACCGTCTGCAAACTGAAGACCTTGTTGTCAATGAGGTATTCTTCGGTATTAAGAGAGAAATCAGGAGGGCAAAAAGGGGATATGAGATTGCTTTGGCAGATAAGGCAAAGGAGAATCCAAAGAGCTTCTACAAATACATAAGGGGCAAAAGAGTAACTAGGGAGAGAGTAGGGCCACTTAAGGATCAACAAGGGCATCTATGTGCGGAACCACTAGAGATGGGTGATATCCTAAATGACTATTTCGCATCGGTATTTACGGTTGAGAAAGGCATGGATGTTAGGGAACTTGGGGAAATAAATAGTGATGTCTTGAGGAGTGTACATATTACAGAGAGGGAGGTGCTGGAAGTCTTAACGCGCATCAAGGTAGATAAATCTCCGGGACCTGATGAAATGTATCCCAGGACGTTATGGGAGGTTAGGGAGGAAATTGCGGGTCCCCTAGCAGAGATATTTGAATCATCAACAGCCATAGGTGAGGTGCCTGAAGATTGGAGGGTAGCAAATGTTGTGCCTTTGTTTAAGAAGGGCGGCAGGGAAAAGCCTGGGAACTACAGGCCGGTGAGCCTGACATCTGTAGTGGGTAAGTTGTTAGAGGGTATGCTGAGAGACAGGATCTACGGGCATTTGGAGAGGCAGGGACTGATTAGGAACAGTCAGCATGGTTTTGTGAGAGGAAAATCATGTCTCACAAATTTGATTGAGTTTTTTGAAGGGGTAACCAAGAAGATAGATGAGGGCTGTGCAGTAGACGTGGTCTACATGGACTTTAGCAAAGCCTTTGACAAGGTACCGCATGGTAGGTTGTTACATAAGGTTAGATCTCACGGGATCCAAGGTGAGGTAGCCAATTGGATACAAAATTGGCTTGACGACAGAAGACAGAGGGTGGTTGTAGAGGGTTGTTTTTCAAACTGGAGGCCTGTAACCAGCGGTGTGCCTCAGGGATCGGTGCTGGGTCCGCTGTTATTTGTTATTTATATTAATGATTTGGATGAGAATTTAGGAGGCATGGTTAGTAAGTTTGCAGATGACACCAAGATTGGTGGCGTTGTGGACAGTGAAGAAGGTTATCTAGGATTGCAACGGGATCTTGATAAATTGGGCCAGTGGGCCGATGAATGGCAGATGGAGTTTAATTTAGATAAATGTGAGGTGATGCATTTTGGTAGATCGAATCGGGCCAGGACCTACTCCGTTAATGGTAGGGCGTTGGGGAGAGTTATAGAACAAAGAGATCTGGGAATACAGGTTCATAGCTCCTTGAAAGTGGAGTCACAGGTGGATAGGGTGGTGAAGAAGGCATTCAGCATGCTTGGTTTCATTGGTCAGAACATTGAATACAGGAGTTGGGATGTCTTGTTGAAGTTGTACAAGACATTAGTTAGGCCACACTTGGAATACTGTGTACAGTTCTGGTCACCCTATTATAGAAAGGATATTATTAAACTAGAAAGAGTGCAGAAAAGATTTACTAGGATGCTACCGGGACTTGATGGTTTGACTTATAGGGAGAGGTTGGATAGGCTGAGACTTTTTTTCCCTGGATAGTAGGAGGTTAAGGGGTGATCTTATAGAAGTCTATAAAATAATGAGGGGCATAGATAAGGTAGATCGTCAAAATCTTTCCCCAAAGGTAGGGGAGTCTATAACGAGGGGGCATAGATTTAAGGTGAGAGGGGAGAGATAAAAAGGGTCCAGAGGGGCAATTTTTTCACTCAAAGGGTGGTGAGTGTTTGGAACGAGCTGCCAGAGGCAGTAGTAGAGGCGGGTACAATTTTGACTTTTAAAAAGCATTTGGACAGTTCCATGGGTCAGATGGGTATAGAGGGATATGGGCCAAGTGCAGGCAATTGGGACTAGCTTAGTGGTATAAAATGGGCGACATGGACATGTTGGGCCGAAGGGCCTGTTTCCATGTTGTAAACTTCTATGATTCTATGCTGCCTGGTACAATATTAATACACATCTTGGTTAAATTTATTTTAAAATTAAGGAAGATTATCGTGTCTGATATTTGCCATTTGCAGATTAAATATCTCTCTAATGTATGGATCATAAATAAATTGTTAGAGTAATTATATAACTAGGTTGTTAACCCTCCATACTATTCAGTCTAGAATGGAAGGCTAATGGAATGTTGGCCTTTATATCTAGAGGACTGGAGTACAAGGGGGCAGAAGTTATGGTGCAGCTATACAAAACCCTGGTTAGACCGCAGCTGGAGTACTGTGAGCAGTTCTGGGCACCGCACCTTCGGAAGGACATATTGGCCTTGGAGGGAGTGCAGCGTAGGTTTACTAGAATGATACCCGGACTTTAAGGGTTAAGTTGCGAGGAGAGATTACACAAATTGGGGTTGTATTCTCTCGAGTTTCGAAGGTTAAGGGGTGATCTGATCGAAGTTTATAAGATATTAAGGGGAACGGATAGGGTGGATAGAGAGAAACTATTTCCGCTGGTTGGGGATTCTCGGAGTAGGGGGCACAGTCTAAAAATTAGAGCCAGACCTTTCAGGAGCGAGATTAGAAAATATTTCTACACAAAAAGGGTGGTCGAAGTTTGGAACTCTCTTCCGCAAACGGCAATTGATACTAGCTCAATTGCTAAATTTAAATCTCAGATAGATAGCTTTTTGGCAACCAAAGGTATTAAGGGATTTGGGCCAAAGGCAGGTGTATGGAGTTCGATCACAGATCAGCCATGATCTTATCAAATGGCGGAGCAGGCACGAGGGGCTGAATGGCCTACTCCTGTTCCTATGTTCCTCGAACATTACCTGAGACTTCAAAGAATGGTTTGTGTATTCACTATTAAATTTAGGGACTCTAAGGCCGATGTTAGTTAAATAGCCAGCCAACCATGAGACCTTTTCTACATTCAGATTTCAAAGGTTAAAACTATTCAAGGGAATGAAGCAGAATATGTTGAGCATGTAACATAATGCAGAAAAAATATATTTTTAAAAGAACTGCCCTCTCATCTTTCCTCTTGACACTTTGAAGGATCTTTAAAGGAATTGCAGAAGAATCCTTGTGGTGTTATGAGCAATGTTATTTACACATAGTTAATAGAGAGGTTTGGCTCAAAAGAATGGCTTAAAGCTAATGCGAGTCACTTTTATTTCCCTATAAAATTGTTCGTGGTAGATAGATGCATTTAAGGGGCAGCTAGATAAGTACATGAGGGAGAAAAGAATAGAAGGATATGCTGATAGGATTAGATGAAGTAAGGTGGGAGGAGCCTTGTGTGGAGGATTGGCCAGTTGGGCCAAATAGCTTGCTTCTGCACTGTAAATTCTATATAGTTCTGTGTGACTTTACATTGAATCATACGGAGCGGTAAATTTCCTTGGGGCTGTTCCCACTCCGCTGCTGTAACTTCAGTGGAAGCGATGTTTTCGCGTGTAAATGGGGGGGGTCATTTTAACGTAGCCTGCCCAGTGGGAAACTGACAGGATTGGATTGGCTGCCCATTTCACACCTCATCCAATATTTCCGTTAACTTCAATGAAATGTAAAATCGGGTGAGGTGTAAAACGGGCAGCCAATCCGATCCCGTCATTTTCTCGCTGGGCAGGTTAGGTTAAAATGACCCCGGGGTTTCTGCCAATGTTATGGTGTCGAAGCAGGAGGAGCCCCGAAGAATTTTACTTCCAATGCCACTGGTATTGCACATGACCTTCAAATTTTCTGATTAACATCGTTTGCAATTCTGTTAAAGATTTTCAAGCTCAGAAGGTGTACATTTGTGCATAACTGAGTGACTGATGGCCACAAGGACCATTAGTAAACTTAGCAAGGAGAGAGTACAAAAGTTTGCTGCTGCTCCTCATTGATCGATAGGAAATAGGAAGCTCTTTTAACCAAGGGGCAGTAATCTAACTAATTCTTTTTGACAGAGAAGACTGCCTTATTCCAAATACAGGGGTGGTCACACATCACCAGTAACATTGAAGGTGAGGACAGCAGTTACCTTAGGGAGAGATTACTCAGGATACAAAAGAAGGGTCGTAAAGATGGTCCCAGGTCTTAGATCATTGAACTAAAGGAATTCAACCTGTTCCCCTGAAAAGAAAAGTGATCCAGGTTTTTTGTTCAAATTATATATGGAGTCAATATGGTGGATTTTGAGCAATTCCTTTTGTGGAACCAGAAGGAGAATTAAGGGGCATGATGTTAAGCTCTGGAAAATGCAACTAAATGGAATTTAACAAGTAACTATTTTATACTTAAAGATAATGAGCGCAATTTTCCTGTGAGTGACGAACAGTGCCGTTCAGTAGACTTGCACTTACTCATAGACATTTCATGGGCTTTTTCACGGCAAGTTCCTCTCATCGGGCGCTCAAACCAACGTGGCGCCCTCTACAGGACACCTGGGACCTGTGTGAACGGGGCAAGCAACTCTTTACCCTTAACCAATCAGATTGAAGCATGTTTTATAAGCCACACAGAGATTGAACCAGAAAGTGTAAGTTAGAATAGTGAATTCAATGTCAAATCAGTTACAGAAAGCAAAATAAAGGCAGGTTAAGAAATATTGAATTAAGAGACAGAGATAAAAGAGATAGAAAGAAAAAGTTTTTTAAAAATAACAATTTTTAAAAAAATGTCCAACAATTAAAATCTGAAGGAATGAGACTCCACACTTGTAAAAGTTAATTTTCAGTGCCAGAGAGGTTGTTTGACAGTTATTAAGACTTACCACGCCATTAACAAGGTGCTTAGACTTAAAATGACGACTTACCTTTTTTGCGAGATTAGTTCGTATCCATCAGGTCAGTGCATGAACGTCACACTGTTCCATTAATTTAAATGGGGAGCCAGCCGGCGAGATGTCGTTCTTGAAATGCTTATGGAGGAGCAGGGCATCTGGTACAGCAACTTCCGGTTTTCCACATTTAACTGCACATGTGCGATCGCCAGAAGTTGCTCTACTATTTGCACAGAAATAATGGTGAGCCCTGTTAGCCTCCTGTTCGCTGTTATTTTCAGCCCATTAATTTGTTGAATATTTGATATAGTGGATCCTGACTTCAGTGACTGGTGTTTGAACCTCTCTTTATTTCTTTTCTCTATTCACTTTCTGATTCATCTAAGTCTTCACTATGGAAAAGTAGAACAATGTTCCCAAAAGACTGGAGACAATTGAAAAGTATATTACAGGAGTAAAAGCATCTAGTTTCAGAACCCTGACTAATCTGAGCATAAGACCTAACATAGAGTTTATTGTGGTGAGTAAATATGTTGATGGAAACCGTATCACTGGTGGACATATACCAGCCTATGGGGACCCACTCGGCTCTGCAATAGGCATATTATTGAATAACCCCCAAACACAACTGGGAGAATTGTTTGCATTCTAACATTGTAAAAGCAGATTAATTCAATCGTGTGGACATAGTGGGGTATGACTTCAGTGGAAAAGAAACCAGGGTGAGAGTAAAACGGGCGGCCGATACGTTACCACCCATTTTGTGCTTCCACCCCAGGCGAATTTATACTCCTGTTCTCCTTGAGCTCAGGAAGCATAATGACCTTCGGTAATTATCGCAAAACATAGCCCTGCCACTAAAGATTCAGAATCAGGCCACACACAACTCTCACTTTGTGTGGCCTGTTCTCCAGAATGATCTCCAGAATGCTGTGAAGAGTCAACTGACCTTTAAGAGTTCTTGTTAGTGCTCTGTGACGGGGATTACAGTTCTGCAGTCACAGTTAGTACTTTAGATGACTTTGTACTGTTCACCATGTTGTTTCAGAAGAACAGTCACTGAGGCTTTTATCTGCCCACAAGAACTCCTGTTAGGGCTCAAGCAACCTTGATGTTCCAGGGCACAAAATACAGAAAGGGCCTAAGAAATCTTGGCAGAATGAACAGAAATTAGGGCCAATTTCAAGAGCCAAGAGGTGCCATTACACTACTGGGTGTATTCTATAAGCCACCAACTAATGGGAAGGATATGGAGGAGAAAATTTGCAAGGAAATTACAGAGAAGTGCAAAAGCCATAGAGTAGTGATAACTGGAGACTTCAACTATCCTAATATAGACTGGGATAGTAATAATATAAGGGGCAAAGAAGGGGAGGAATTTTTGAAGTGTGTTGAGGAGAACTTTCTTGAGCAGTACGTTTCCAGTTCAACGAGGAAGGAGGCACTGTGAGGAGGGCAAGCAAGTTGACTAGGAGGAGGATCGAGCTACTGCAGCTGCTGGAGGCACGAAGTCACAGCCAACAGGTAAGTGATTGGCTGGTGACTGGTAAGTAGTTTTTCTTTCCTTTTTTTCTCTTGACATTGTAGTTGTTGTTAAGCTAACTTAAGGGTTAAGTCATGGCAGGAGATCCCAGACCCGTGTCACGTTCCTCTTGTGGGATGTGGGAATTCAGGGATCCTTCCTGTATCCCTGATTCCTTCACCTGCGGGAAGTGTGTCCAGCTGCAGCTACTGTTTGACCGCTTGACGGCTCTGGAGCTGCAGATGGACTCACTTTGGAGCGTCCGCGATGCTGAGAAAGTCGTGGATAGCACGTTCAGTGAGTTGGTCACACCACAGATAAAAATTACTGAGGGAGATAGTGAATGGGTGACCAACAGACAGAGGAAGAGTAGGAAGGCAGTGCAGGGGTCCCCTGCGGTCATCTCCCTCCAAAACAGGTATACCGTTTTGGATACTGTTGGGGGAGATGGCTCACCAGGGGAAGGTGGCAGTGGCCAGGTCATGGCACCGTGGCTGGCTCTGCTGCACAGGAGGGCAGGAAGAAGAGTGGCAGAGCTATAGTGATAGGGGACTCGATTGTAAGGGGAATAGACAGGCGTTTCTGCGGACGCAACCGAGACTCCAGGATGGTATGTTGCCTCCCTGGTGCAAGGGTCAGGGATGTCTCGGAGCGGCTGCAGGACATTCTGGAGGGGGAGGGTGAACAGCCAGTTGTCATGGTGCATATAGGTACCAACGATATAGGTAAAAAACGGGATGAGGTCCTACAAGCTGAATTTAGGGAGTTAGGAGTTAAACTAAAGAGTAGGACCTCAAAGGTAGTAATCTCAGGATTGCTACCAGTGCCACGGGCTAGTCAGAGTAGGAATGACAGGATAGCTAGGATGAATACGTGGCTTGAGAGATGGTGCAAGAGGGAGGGATTCAAATTCCTGGGCCATTGGAACCGGTTCTGGGGGAGGTGGGACCAGTACAAATTGGACGGTCTGCATCTGGGCAGGACTGGAACCAATGTCCTAGGGGGAGTGTTTGCCAGTGCTGTTGGGGAGGGTTTAAACTAATGTGGCAGGGGGATGGGAACCGATTCAGGAAGTCAGTGGGAAGTAAAGTGGTGACAGAAACAAAAGGCAGTAAGGGAGAGTGTACAGAACATGACCGGACAGATGGTCTGAGAAAGTAGGGCAAAGACCAAGGGAAGGCTAGATTAAACTGCATTTATTTCAATGCAAGAAGTCTGATGGGCAAGGCAGATGAACTCAGGGCATGGATGGGTACATGGGACTGGGATGTTATAGCTATTACTGAAACATGGCTAAGGGAGGGGCAGGACTGGCAGCTCAATGTTCCAGGGTACAGATGCTACAGGAAAGATAGAGCAGGAGGTAAGAGAGGAGGGGGAGTTGCGTTCTTGATTAGGGAGAACATCACGGCAGTAGTGAGAGGGGATATATCCAAGGGTTCGCCCACTGAGTCTATATGGGTAGAACTGAAAAATAAGAAGGGAGAGATCACTTTGATAGGATTGTACTACAGACCCCCAAATAGTCAACGGGAAATTGAGGAGCAAATATGTAAGGAGATTACAGACAGCTGCAAGAAAAATAGGGTGGTAATAGTAGGGGACTTTAACTTTCCCAACATTGACTGGGACAGCCATAGCATTAGGGGCTTGGATGGAGAGAAATTTGTTGAGTGTATTCAGGAGGAATTTCTCATTCAGTATGTGGATGGCCCGACTAGAGAGGGGGCAAAACTTGACCTTCTCTTGGGAAATAAGGAAGGGCAGGTGACAGAAGTGTTAGTGAGGGATCACTTTGGGACCAGTGATCATAATTCCATTAGTTTTAAGATAGCTATGGAGAAGGATAGGTCTGGCCCAAAAGTTAAAATTCTAAATTGGGGAAAGGCCAATTTTGATGGTATTAGACAGGAACTTTCAGAAGTTGATTGGGAGAGTCTGTTGGCAGGCAAAGGGACGACTGGTAAGTGGGAGGCTTTCAAAAGTGTGTTAACCAGGGTTCAGGGTAAGCACATTCCTTATAAAGTGAAGGGCAAGGCTGGTAGAAGTAGGGAACCTTGGATGACTCGGGAGATTGAGGCCCTAGTCAAAAAGAAGAAGGAGGCATGTGACATGCATAGGCAGCTGGGATCAAGTGGATCCCTTGAAGAGTATAGAGATTGCCGGAGTAGAGTTAAGAGAGAAATCAGGAGGGCAAAAAGGGGACATGAGATTGCTTTGGCAGATAAGGCAAAGGCGAATCCAAAGAACTTCTACAAATACATAAAGGGCAAAAGAGTAACTAGGGAGAGAGTAGGGCCCCTTAAGGATCAACAAGGTCATCTATGTGCGGAACCACAAGAGATGGGTGAGATCCTGAATGAATATTTCACATTGGTATTTACGGTTGAGAAAGGCATGGATGTTAGGGAACTTGGGGAAATAAATAGTGATATCTTGAGGAGTGTACATATTACAGAGAGGGAGGTGCTGGAAGTCTTAACGCGCATCAAGGTAGATAAATCTCCGGGACTTGATGAAATGTATCCCAGGATGTTATGGGAGGTTAGGGAGGAAATTGCGGGTCCCCTAGCAGAGATATCTGAATCATCGACAGCTACAGGTGAGGTGCCTGAAGATTGGAGGGTAGCAAATGTTGTGCCTTTGTTTAAGAAGGGCGGCAGGGAAAAGCCTGGGAACTACAGACCGGTGAGCCTGACATCTGTAGTGGGTAAGTTGTTAGAGGGTATTCTGAGGGACAGGATCTACAGGCATTTGGAGAGGCAGGGACTGATTAGGAACAGTCAGCATGGTTTTGTGAGAGGAAAATCATGTCTCACAAATTTGATTGAGTTTTTTGAAGGGGTAACCAAGAAGATAGATGAGGGCTGTGCAGTAGACGTGGTCTACATGGACTTCAGCAAAGCCTTTGACAAGGTACCGCATGGTAGGTTGTTACATAAGGTTAAATCTCACGGGATCCAAGGTGAGGTAGCCAATTGGATACAAAATTGGATTGACGACAGAAGACAGAGGGTGGTTGTAGAGGGTTGTTTTTCACACTGGAGGCCTGTGTCCAGCGGTGTGCCTCAGGGATCAGTGCTGGGTCCGCTGTTATTTGTTATTTATATTAATGATTTGGATGAGAATTTAGGAGGCATGGTTAGTAAGTTTGCAAATGACACCAAGATTGGTGGCATTGTGGACAGTGAAGAAGGTTATCTAGGATTGCAACGGGATCTTGATAAATTGAGCCAGTGGGCCGATGAATGGCAGATGGAGTTTAATTTAGATAAATGTGAGGTGATGCATTTTGGTAGATCGAATCGGGCCAGGACCTACTCCGTTAATGGTAGGGCGTTGGGGAGAGTTATAGAACAAAGAGATCTAGGAGTACAGGTTCATAGCTCCTTGAAAGTGGAGTCACAGGTGGATAGGGTGGTGAAGAAGGCATTCGGCATGCTTGGTTTCATTGGTCAGAACATTGAATACAGGAGTTGGGATGTCTTGATGTAGTTGTACAAGACATTAGTAAGGCCACACTTGGAATACTGTGTACAGTTCTGGTCACCCTATTATAGAAAGGATATTATTAAAGTAGAAAGAGTGCAGAAAAGATTTACTAAGATTTACTTGATGGTTTGACTTATAGGGAGAGGTTCGATAAACTGGGACTTTTTTCCCTGGAGAGTAGGAGGTTAAGGGGTGATCTTATAGAAGTCTATAAAATAATGAGGGGCATAGATAAGGTAGATAGTCAAAATCTTTTCCCAAAGGTAGGGGAGTCTATAACGAGGGGACATAGATTTAAGGTGAGAGGGGAGAGATATAAAAGGGTCCAGAGGGGCAATTTTTTTCACTCAAAGGGTGGTGAGTGTCTGGAACGAGCTGCCAGAGGCAGTAGTAGAGGTGGGTACAATTTTGTTTTTTAAAAAGCATTTGGACTGTTACATGGGTAAGATGGGTATAGAGGGATATGGGCCAAGTGCAGGCAATTGGGACTAGCTTAGTGGTATAAACTGGGCGACATGGACATGTTGGGCCGAAGGGCCTGTTTCCATGTTGTAACTTCTATGATTCTATGATTCTATGATGATTTGGTTCTCGGGAATGAGGCGGGCCAAGTGGAGCAAATGTCAGTCAGGGAACATTTAGGGAACAGCAATCTTCGTATCATAAGGTTTAGAATAGCTTTGGAAAAGGACATGGACCACTCTAAAGTAAAAATACCCAATTGGAGGAGGGCCAATTTCAGTGGGATGAGAAGAGATCTGGCTCAGGTAAATTGGAATCAAAGATTGGCAGGCAAAACTGTAAATGAACAGTGGGCGGCCTTTAAAGAGAAGATGGTTTGGGTACAGTCTAGGCACATTCCCACGAGGGAGAAAGATAGGGCAACTAAAGCCAGAGCTCCCTGGATGACAAAAGAAATAGAGAGTAAAGTGAAGCAGAAAAAAGCGGCTTATGACAGATGTCAGGTTGATTACACAAGTGAGAACGAGGCTGAATATAGAAAGTTCAGAGGGGAAGTGAAAAAGGAAATAAGCGGGGCAAAGAGAGAGTATGAGAATAGATTACCGGCCAACATGAAAGGGAATCCAAAAGTCTTCTATAGGCATGTAAACAGTAAACGGGTAGTAAGAGGAGGGGTGGGGCTGATTAGGGACCAAAAAAAAATCTACTCATGAAAGCGGAGGGCATGGCTGAGGTACTAAATGAGTACTTTGCATCTATCTTTACCAAGGAAGAAGATGCTGCCAGTGTCAGTGAAGATAAAGAGCACAATTCTAAAAGGGGTACAGAAACATAGAGATCTGAGGGTATATGACACAAATCATTGAAAGTGGCAGGGCAGGTTGAGAAAGCGGTTAAAAAAGCATACAGGATCTTGGGCTTTATAAGCAGAGGCATAGAGTACAAAAGCAAGGAAGTTATGATGAGCCTTTATAAAACACAGGTTCGGCCACAGCTGGAGTATTGGGTCCAGTTCTGGGCACTGCCTGGGAAAGATGTGAAGTCCTTCGAGAGGGTGCAGAAGAGATTTACTAGAATGATTCCGGGGATGAGGGACTTTAGTTACTGGGATAGACTGGAGAAGCTGGGGTTTTTCTCCTTGGATCAGAGATGGTTGCGAGGAGATTTGATAGAGGTATTCAAAATCGTGAACAGTCTAGACAGAGTAGATAGAGAGAAACTGTTCCCATTGGTAGAAGGGTCAAGAACCAAAGGGCATAGATTTAAAGTGATTGGCAAAAGAAGCAAAGGTGACAAGAGGAAAAACCTTTTTACACAGCGAGTGGTTAGGATCTGGAATGCACTGCTCGAAGGAGTGGTGGAGGCAGATTCAACCATGGCCTTCAAAAGGGAACTGGATAAATACTTAAAGGAAAAAAAATTGCAGGGCTATGGGGAAAGGGCGGGGGAGTGGGATTAGCTGGATTGCTCTTGCATAGAGTTGGCATGGACTCGATGGGCCAAATGGCCTCCTTCTGTGCTGTAATCTTTCTATGATTCTATGATTGTTGTCGACAGGTCCAAGTAATTTCTAAATGGTTATGAACTGGTGCAAGTACCACACAAAAGGCCAAGGGCAAATAACACCCAATTCTTCAGTGTAATTATTCTCTGATGGGTGTAGGGCGGACACAAATGATGAAAGAGGAAAATGCTTGTAAATCAAATTTAAAGGAACCAATTAAAGAGGAATGTCACAATAGGAGCATAAAAATTCAAACATCTCATCCTATTAGCAGCCTTTTCCAAGACTGGAGAGGCAGGTGATAAAGTAGTGGCAGGCACAAATGAAGGGAAAGGAAACTGTAAGTGCAAGCATGAGTCTGCATAGAAGCAATGGAACAGCCGAGCATCAACCCTCTGTCTGATGGCTGCTGAAGTCGAGGCAGTGCTGCTTGAGTTGCTTGTGATGAGGGTTGCCCTCCATTGCAGCATCCCCATAGGTCAGCATTGCAACATGTCCACAAGGAGATGCAGGTCAGTTTCTGGCTAAGCTGACCATTACTGTTTCTTCATGTGCCAGTCTTATTCTGCACGGTATCTGCAGGTGGCCTTGCCTCAGATGGCATATCACTGCATCTGTCTTCTTTTCATTTTTTTAATTCATTCTCAGGATGTGGGCGCCAGTGGCCAAATCATTTATTTACTGCCCACCCATAGATGCCTCTGGGAAGGTGGTGGTGGCCCTTCTTATATGCCTCAGTGGCTTGCTAGGCCACTTCAGAGGGGATTTAAGTCAACCACATTGGTGTGGAACTGGAGTAAAGTATAAGCCAGACCAGGTAAGAACGGCAGGATTCCTTCCCTACAGGGGAAACCAGTTGGGTTTTTATGACAATCTGACAGCATCATGGTCACTTTTTACTGATACCAGCTTTTTATTTCTAAATTTTTAAAAACTAAATTCAAATTCTCAAACTGCCAAGGTGGGATTTGAACTCACATTCTTTGGATTACTAGTCCAGTTAATATAACCAGTACACTACCATACCCAGAAACTGAGAAGACAGATCCCCATGGTTTTTGGCAGGAAGGTGTGGCAAAGTCTGCAGTTGGGGACATCTTGGCATATGCGGCCTGTGAGCCGATCAAGCTGGAACGCCTTATTATGTAGAAACATAGAAACATAGAAAATAGGAGCAAGAGTAGGCCATTCAGCTCTTCGGGCCTGCTCCGCCATTCAAAATGATCGTGGCTGATCGTCTAACTCAGTACCCTGTTCCCACTTTTTCCCCATATCCCTTGATCCCTTTAGCATTAAGAAATATATCTGTCTCCTTCTTGAATACATCTAATGACTTCGCCTCCACAACCATACTGTGGTAGAGAATTCCACAGGTTCACCACCCTCTGAGTGAAGAAATTTCTCCTCATCTCGGTTCTAAATGGCATACCCCGGATCCTGAGACTGTGACCCCTGGTTCTGGACTCCCCAGCCTTCGGGAACATCCTCCCTGCATCTAGTCTGTCTAGTTCTGTTAGAATTTTGTACGTTTCGATGAGATCACCTCTCATTCTTCTAAACTCTAGTGAATATAGGCCAAGTCGACCCAATCTTTCATCATACATCAGTCCTGCCACCCCAGGAATCAGTCTGGTAAACCTTCGTTGCACTCCCTCCATGGCCAGCACATCCTTCCTCAGATAAGGAGATCAAAACTGCACACAATACTCCAGATGTGGTCTCACCAAGGCCCTGTATAACTGCAGTAAGACATCCCTGCTCCTGTACTCAAATCCTCTTGCAATGAACGCCAAAATACCATTCGCCTTCCTAACTGCTTGCTGCACCTGAATGCTCGCTTTCAGCGACTAGTGTACAAGGACACCCAGGTCTCGTTGCACCCCCCCTTTTCCCAATCTATCACCATGCAGATAATAATCTGCCTTTCTGTTTTTAAAACTAAAGTGGATAACCTCACATTTATCCACGTTATACTGCATCTGCCATATTCTTGCCCACTCACCCAACTTGTCTAAATCACATTGGAGCCTCTTTGCATCCTCCTCACAGCTCACATTCCACCCCAGCTTTGTGTCATCTACAAACTTGGAAATGTTACATTTAGTTCCCTCATCCAAATCATTGATATATATTGTGAATAGCTGGGGCCCAAGCACTGATCCCTGCGGTACCCCACTAGTCACTGCCTGCCACCTGGAAAAAGAACCGTTTATTCCTACTCTCTCTTTCCTGTCTGTCAACCAATTCTCAATCCATGCCAGTATATTCCCCTCAATCCCATGTGCTTTAATTTTGCACACTAACCTCTTGTGTGGGACCTTATCAAAAGCCTTTTGAATATCCAAGTACACCACATCCACTGGTTCTCCCCGGTCTATTCCACTAGTTACATCCTCACCATGCACCATGTTACAAAACAACAACAACATTTAACGTAGTAAAATGTCCCAAGGCGCTTCACAGGAATGCCATCAAACAAAATTTGATACCAAGCCACATAAGTAGATATTAGAACAAGTGACCAAAAGCTTGGTGAAAGAGGTAACTTTTAAGGAGCATCTTAAAGGAGGAGAGAGAGATGGAGAGACAGAGAAGTTTAGGGAGGGGATTCCAGAGTTTAGGGCCTAGGCAGCTGAAAGCACGGCTGCCAATGGTGGAGTGATTAAAATCAGGGATGCACAAGAGGTCAGAATTGGAGAAGCGCAGTGATCCCGGAGATTACAGAGATAGTGAGGGGTGATGCCATGGAGGGATTTGAACAGGAGGATGAGAATTTTAAAATCGAGGCGTTGCTGGACCGGCAGCTTATGTAGGTCAGCGAGCACAGGAGTGATTGGTGAACTGGATTTGGAGCGAGTTAGGATAGGGGCATCAGAATTTTGGATGAGCTCAAGTTTATGGAGGGTAAAGCATGACAAGCTGTGTTTGTGGCAGGCCATTCCACACATTCACCACCCTCTATATGAAGTTAAATCTGAACTTTCTGTGCATTTTCCCTCTTCTAAGTTTGAGCCCTCTGGTTCTGGAGCCTGTGGCAAAATCGAACATATTATCAGGGTTCAATTTATCTCATCCCTTTAGCACCTCCATTCTTTGAATAATATCTCCCCAGAGTAAACAATCCCAGGCTCTTCAACTTCTCCTTGTAGCTCAGATGCTGTAAGCTAGGTATCAGTTTGGTTGCCCTTTCTACACTGCGTCCATTGTCTGAATATCTTTGCCGTGGGACAGAAAGTAGAATTGTACACAGTACTCCAGGTGTGGCCATACCAATGCCTTGAACAGATTTATTATCACCTCTGGGTTTTCTGTTCTATCCCTCTCGCTATTCAGCCCAAGATACGGGTAGCTCCCCCTACTGCAGCTACACACTGCGCAGTTGGTTTCAGTGACTTATCCACCAATACCCCCAAATCCCATCCCTGCATTGTGTCCTGTAGCCTACAGCCATTTAGTTTATATTCCAATTCAGGATTATTGACAGAAAAACAAAGGGGAGGTTAAAAAAGATGTTCTCGCACAAAGAGTCATTAGAACGTGGAACGATTTACCACAAGTGGCTATTGAGGCAGAGATTATAACATTTAAAAGGGAATTGGACAGATATTTTAAAAGGAAGAATATAAAAGGATATGGAGATAGGACAGCGAAGTGGGATTAGAGTAGACAGCTCCAGTTGAAGAATTAGGACTGACACAGGTCCAGGCACAGGGATGATGGGACTCCATCTGTGCTATAGATTCTATGATTTTAAGTCTGTCACTGGGAAACATGAAGCTTTTTTTCTGCAGAGCCAATCACAAGTTGAATCCTATGGTTTGGACATCTCATTACAAACACTTTGGGCTGCTCTTGTCTTATTTTTGAAAGTACACTGTTCCTTACATCCTCCATAACTGAGGCATTATCTGCATCATATACAACACAATGATCCCAAACCGTGACTGGTGAGACTTTTAGTGAGAGCATTAAGGATTCCTTTTCTCAGTAGCATTGTTGACAGGCAAGGAATGATATTGTGTACCAACGGTTAATCACTCCCATGAACTACTAATAGTGAGAAAAGCTTATCTTCCTCATGACCTGTGGGCAACATGGACCATCCTGACTTTCCTGTTGGAAGATCCGATTTCTTGGACATTGGGATTATAGCACCATTCACAATATGGCTTGTTTTGGTCCTCTTGCAAGCATACAGCTTGGCAATATTATAATTGGAACACATTTCCCTAAACATTCTATATGCCTGATCACTCAAAGATTGTGCTCTATTAGAAAACCCGTGAAAAGCACCTCAACTTTAGCGATAGCCCTCATTCTGACAACAGTTTCAATGACCCAGGTATTGATTTTTCTGGACAAAGGGATAGCTTGTTCCTGTGTTTTACGAGATTCCAAATAACGCATCGCATCAAAACCCACACTGCAGATTGGCACGACAAATTCTGCAACTGAAAGGATGTTCATCTAGGCTGTTCGTCTTCATGAATGGACATTTTGTGCTCCACTCTTGGTTGAAATGAGGCACATAGAGGGTCCATCCTGTTGCAATGATGCCAGAAATGCTGATGCTGATTTTGTGTGCAAACAAATCTGATCTCAAGTAACCCACTATCCTGCTGACTGCAACACATTTTTTCAGGGTAACATTTAAATTTGATGTTGCTGATAACATTCTTATAATCAACTTATGACAAACAGTGGAGGAGAGGAAAACAAAAAAAGAAAAGACTTGCATTTATATTGTGCTTTACATGTCCACAGGCCGTTGCAAAGCGCTTCACAACCTATTCATTATTTTTGAAGTGTAGTCATTGTTGTTTTGGCAAAAATCCTCTGAGGGGGGAGCACAATTGGGTGTGGAATCCTGTGGGGAGCACAATTGGATGAAGAGTCCTGAGTGGGCAGCATAATTGGGAGAGGAATTCTGAGGGGAGAAAAATTGAGTGAAGAATGCTGAGGGGAGCACAATTGGGTGAAGAGCCCTGAGGGGAGCACAATTGGGTGAAGAGCCTTGAGGGGAGCACAATTGGGTGAAGAGCCCTGAGGGGAGCACAATTGGGTGAAGAGCCCTGAGGGGAGCACAATTGGGTGAAGAGCCCTGAGGGGAGCACAATTGGGTGAAGAGCCCTGAGGGGAGCACAATTGGGTGAAGAGCCCTGAGGGGAGCACAATTGGGTGAAGAGCCCTGAGGGGAGCACAATTGGGTGAAGAGCCCTGAGGGGAGCACAATTGGGTGAAGAGCCCTGAGGGGAGCACAATTGGGTGATGAATTCTGAGTGGAGCACAATTGGGTGATGAATTCTGAGTGGAGCACAATTCGGAAAGGATGCCGGAGGGGAGCAAAATTTGGTCAGAGATCCTGATGGGAGCACAATTGGGTGAGGGATCCTGAAGGGAGAACAATTGGGTCCGAGATGCTGAGTGGATCACGATTGGGTGATATATCCTGAGGGTAAAACAATGGGCTGAGGATTCGTGAGTGGAGCACAATTGGGTGAAGAAACCTGAGAGGAGCACAATTAGATGAAGAATCCTGAGGGGAGAACAGTTTGGTGAGGATTCCTGAGGGGAACACAATTGGGTGAAGAGTCATGAGTGAAGAACAATTGGCTGAGATATCCTGAGGGGAGCACAATTTGATGAAGAATCCTGAGGGGAGAATAATTGGGTGAAGAATCCTGAGGGGAGAACAATTGGGTGAAGAGTGCTGAGGGGTGCACAATTGGGTGAGGAATTTTGAGTGGAGCACAATTCACTGAGGCTTCCTGGGGGGGAGCAATATTGGGTGCAGAGTCCTGAGGGTGCCACATAAATGGGAGAGGAACCTGAGGGGAGCACAATTAGGTGAGGAATCCTGAGTGGAACACAATTGGGGGAAGAATCCTGAGGAAAGCCCTATTGGGTGAGCGTAAGCATCTTAGCAAGAGGGAGGATGTTAAAGGGGGCAAAGTTCAGCATCTCTGTGAGAAAGATAACGTACCGAAACCCAAAAGGTCATTGAAAGAATGCTGAGGCATTTGAATGGTGAAAAACAGCCAAAAGTCATGAGACAGTTCGTACCAGATAGTTGCTAAGAAACCACATCGCAGAAGTCATTCAAGGCCGACATGGAACAAACTGTTTATGCAGCAGAGATAAGGGATAAGGCAGCCACTCTAATATAGTATGGCGATCCTTGGTTGTGTTTCACAGAGTCAGCACAGTGGGATGTTTTACAACCAGGAGATAAGGACAGAGATGCTTACGTGTGGAACAACGCAGCCGAATAGTATAAAGATAGGGCCTGCTCCCTCCCAAAAGTTAGAGCTCTCTCTCGAGAGAGAGAGAGAGAGAGAGAGAACGGTCAGAAGTCCATTGCCATGGGCAGTCTGCGGAGGTCAGGTCTGATCATCCTGACTTCATGGAGAAACCAGATTGTATTAATTGCTTGTAATTTAATGTAATCTGAAGATAGTTGTATTATAACCATAATACTGTTGTGAATCAGCCGATTCATGCTTCTGGTGATCACCAATCCACGTGACCGCCAATCCACTTGTCTACTGATCCACGTTCCTGGTGACCACCGATCCACGTTCCTGGTGACCATCGATCCACACTCCAGGTGATCACCGATCCATCCTCCTGGTGACCATCGATTCACACTCCAGGTGACCACCGATCTACGTGACCACCGATCCACACTCCAGGTGACCACCAATCCATCCTCCTGGTGAGCACCGATCCACACTCCAGGTGATCACCGATCCATCCTCCTGGTGACCACCGATCCACACTCAAGGTGACCACCAATCCATCCTCCTGGTGAGCACCGATCCACACTCCAGGTGATCACCGATCCATCCTCCTGGTGATCACCGATCCACACTCCAGGTGATCACCGATCCATCCTCCTGGTGATCACCGATCCACACTCCAGGTGATCACCGATCCATCCTCCTGGTGAGCACCGATCCACACTCCAGGTGATCACCGATCCATCCTCCCGGTGACCACCGATCCACACTCCAGGTGATCACCGATCCATCCTCCCGGTGACCACCGATCCACACTCCAGGTGATCACCGATCCATCCTCCTGGTGACCACCGATCCACACTCCAGGTGATCACCAATCCATCCTCCTGGTGATCACCGATCCACACTCCAGGTGATCACCAATCCATCCTCTTGGTGATCACTGATCCACACTCCAGGTGATCACCAATCCATCCTCTTGGTGATCACTGATCCACACTCCAGGTGATCACCGATCCATCCTCCCGGTGACCACCGATCCACACTCCAGGTGATCACCGATCCACACTCCAGGTGATCACCGATCCACACTCCAGGTGATCACCGATCCACACTCCAGGTGATCACTGATCCATCCTCCTGGTGATCACCGATCCACACTCCAGGTGATCACCGATCCATCCTCCTGGTGACCACCGATCCACACTCCAGGTGATCACTGATCCATCCTCCTGGTGATCACCGATCCACACTCCAGGTGATCACCGATCCATCCTCCTGGTGAGCACCGATCCACACTCCAGGTGATCACCGATCCATCCTCCTGGTGAGCACCGATCCATCCTCCTGGTGAGCACCGATCCATCCTCCTGGTGACCACTGATCAACTTGACCATCGATCCACGCTCCAGGTGACCACCGATCCACGCTCCAGGTGACCACCGATCCACGCTGCTGGTGACCACCGATCCACTCGACCACCGATCCACGCTCCTGGTGATCACCGATCGACGTGACCACCGATCCACAGTCCTGGTGACCACCGACCCATGCTAATGGTGACCACCGACCCATGTTCCTGGTGGTCACCGATCGATGTGACCACCGATCCATGCTCCAGGTAACCACCGATCCACTTGACCACTGATCCACGCTCCTGGTGACCACCGACCCATGCTCCTGTGACCACCGACCCATGCTAATGGTGACCACCGACCCATGTTCCTAGTGGTCACCGATCGATGTGACCACCGATCCACGCTCCAGGTGACCACCGATCCACGCTCCTCATGACCATCAATCTACAGTCCTGGTGACCACCGATCTACGTGACTACCGATCCACACTCCCATGTCTACTGTTCCATGCTCCTAGTGATCACCGATCTATGCTCCTGGTGATCACCAATCTATGCACCTGGTGATCACCAATCCACGCTCCTGGTGACCAAGACACCTGCAGGGACACCTCCCAAAGGTTATCCTTATTACTGTTCAGGTGCATGTATGTCACCGGTCATTGAACATCTGCACTTGTCTGTAAATGTACTAGATCCTAACTATATTACATCTCAACCTCTAGCATTTATTTCTTGCAGCTCCTCATTAAAATGTCACCAAATTTTGACTAAATGAAGCCCAATTCCTTGTACACAATGCCAAATCAATGTTAAAATAATTCTCCATGGAGCATGTACCCTCAGACCAGATTTCTGCCAATGGTAATGCACAGGAGCAGCCCAGTGCGACGTGTCCATTGAAATTTCTTCCCTTACCGGTCTACCTGTTACAGATGCATCTACTCGCGACAGCATTGGTAGGAGTGACCACTGTACAATTGTGTCATGTGGCACTACTACCGTGTTAAGCGGGATAGATTAAGAACAGATCTAGCAGCCCAAAACTGGGCATCCATGAGGCACTATGAGAAAATCATCATCAGCAGGATTGGATTCCACCACAATCTGAAATCTTGTGGGCTTGCATTTCCCTCTTTCTCCATCATCATCAAACCAGGGAAACAACCCTAGTTCAATGAGGAGTGTAGAAGAGCATGCCCGGAGCAGCATCAGGCGTACCTGAAAATGAGGTAAAGGTACAACACAAACATGCATGCTAAACAGCAGAAGCAGCATGCAATAGACAGAGCTAAGCGATACCACAACCAATGGATCAGGTCAAAGCTCTGCAGTCCATCCACATCCAGTTGTGAATGGTGGTGGACAATTAAGCAACTCACGGGAGGAGGAGGCTCCATAAACATCCCCATTCTCAATGATGAAGGAGCCCAGCACATGACTGCAAAAGACAGGGCTGAAGTGTTGACAACCATCTTCAGTCAGAAATGCCAAGTTGGTGATCATTCTCGACCTCCTCCTGAAGACATCATCATCACAAATGCCAGTCTTCAGCCAATTGGATTCACTCTACATGACATCAAGAAACGGCTGAGTGCAGTGGACAGAGCAAAGGCTATGAGCACTGACAACATCCCAGTTGTAGTGCTGAAGACCTATGCTCCAGAACTATCTGTGCCCTTACCTAAGCTGTTCCAGTACAGCTGCAACATTGGCATCTATCCGACAATGTGGAAAATTGTCCAGGTATATTCTGTTCACAAAATACAGAACAACTCCTACCCGGGTAATTAACATGCCAGCAGCCTACTCTCAATCAACAGCAAAGTGATGGAAGGAGTTGTCAACAGTACTATCAAGCGGCACTTACTCACCAATATCCTGCTCATTGATTGTCTTTTTGGGTTCTGCCACAACCAATCGGCTCCTGACCTCATATCAGCCTTGGTCCAAACATGGACGAAAGAGCTGAATTCCAGAGGTGAGGTGAGAGTGATTGCCCTTGACATCAAGGCAGCATTTGACCGAGTGTGGCATCAAGGAACCCTAGTAAAACTGATGTCAATGGAAATCAGGGGGAAAACTCTCCAGTAGCTGGAGTCATACCTGGCAGAAAGGTTGTGGTTGTTGGAGGCTAATCATCTCAGCCCCAGGACATCACTGCAGCAGTTCATCAATGACCTTCCCTCCATCATAAGAATAAAGGACAGTCCAGAAATAGGAGGGATCAGACAGGGGAGAAATTAAAAGCAGACTAAGGTAGGTTTGGAGTGCATGCGCATAAATGCACGGAGCGTGGCAAATAAGGTTGGTGAGCAGCAGGCACAAGCTGCCACATGAGGTTATGATATAGTGGCAATATTGGAGACCTGCCTCAAAAAAGGGAAGGAATGGGAACTTAACACCCCTGGCTGTAATGTATTCGGGAAGAATAGGGAAGGAAAAAAGGGGGGGGGGGTGGGAGGTGCAGTATTGATCAAAGATACTGTTACAGCCCTGGAAAGGAATGATTCTGGGTTCAAAGACAGAATCTATTTGGCTAGAGTTAAGGAGCAGAATGGGAGAGGTTATGCTGCTGGGTGTATACTATAGATCACAAAATAGTGGGAAGGAGATATAGGAGCAAATCTCCAAGCAAATTTCAGAAAGATGTAAAAACAATAGAGTAGTGATGATGGGGCCTTCAATTATCCTAATATAGATGGGGAAAAAATAGTGCAAAGGGCAAGGAATTCCTAAAATGTGTACAGAACAACCTTCTTGATCAGTACATTTCCAGCCCAACAAGGAAGGAAGCATTGCTGTATCTAGTCCTGGGGAATGAAGTGGGGAAGTGGAGCATGTTTCAGTGGGACAGCAGTTGGGGCACTGTGATCACAATATCATCAGGCTTAGAGTAGATATGGAAAAGGACAAGGAACAATCAAAGGTGAAGATACTCAATTGGAAAAGGTTTTATTTCAGTGAGTTGAAAAGGGATCTGGCCCAGATGGGTTGGGAACAAAGACTGGCAGGTAAAACAGTAAGTGAGCAATGGGAAGCCCACAAGGAGGAGATAGTTCAGGTACAGACTAGACACATTCTCATGAGGGGAAAAGGAAGGGCATCTAAAGCTAGAGCACCCTGGATAACTAAAGAAATTGAGATTAAAATGAAACAGAAAAAGGAGGCTTATGATAAATGTCAGATTCATAATACAATAGAGAATCAAGCAGAATTCAGAAAGTGGAGAGGAGTACTGACAAAGGAAATAAGGGGCTATGAGAGTGTATGAGAAAACATTAGCTGGTAACATAAAAGGGAACACGAAAGTATTTTATAAACATATAAAGAGTAAATGGATAGTCAAATGAAGAGTGGGGCCAATTAGGAAAGGAAATCTTCTTGTGGAGGCTGAGGTACTGAATGAATACCTTGCAATTGTCTTCACAAAAGAAAAGGATGCTGCCAATGTCAGTAAAGGAGGAGGGGACAGAGAAATTGGATAGGATAGAAATAGATAAAGAGGAGGTACTTAAATGATTGGCAGGGCTCAAAGTAGAAATGTCACCCAGTCCAGATGGGATGCATCCTAGGTTGCTGAGGAAAGTAAGGGTGGAAATAACAGAGGCTCTGGCCCCAATCTTTCAATCCCCCTTGGATATAGGAGTGGTGCCAGAGGACTGGAAGGTTGCAAATATTACACCATTGTTCAAAAAAGGAGAGAGGGGTAAACCAGGTGACGACAGGCCAGTCAGCCTAACGTTGGTGGTAGGGAAATTTCTAGAGATCATAATCCGGGACAAAATTAATTGTCACTTGGAAAAACATGGGTTAATAAATGACAGCCAACATGGATTTGTTAAAGGCAAATCATGTCTGGCAAACTGGATTGAGCTCTTCGATGAAATAACGGAGAGGGTTGATGAAGGTAGTGCACTTGATGTACTGTATATGGACTTTCAAAAGACATTTGACAAAGTGCCACATAATAGACTTGTTAGCAAAATTGAAGCCCATGGAATTAAAGGGGCAGTGGCAGCGTGGATTTGAAATTGGCTGAGAGATAGAAAGCAGAGAGTAGTGGTGAACGGTTGTTTATTAGACTGAAGGGAAGTTTACAGTTTTGTCCCCCAGGGGTTGGTATTAGGACCACTACTCTTTTTGATATATATCAATGATCTGGACTTGGGGGCATAATTTCAAAGTTTGCAGATGACAAAAAGCTTGGAAATGTAGTAAACAGTGAGGAAAGAATAACACAGGTCACCTGCCCACATTGTCGGAGGGACGAGAGAAGCTGGAATTGTTCTCCTTAGAGCAGAGAAGGTCAAGAGGAGATTTAAAAGAGGTGTTGAAAATTATGACGGATTTTGATTGAGGAAATAAAAAGAAACTGTTTCCACTGGCAGGAGGGTTGGTAACCAGAGGACACAGATTTAAGATAATTGGGAAAAGAACCAGAGGGGAGATGAGAAGAAATTTTTTTTCGCAGCGAGTTGTTATGATTTGGAATGCACTGCCTGAAAGGGCGGTGGAAGCAGATTCAATAGTAACTTTCAAAAGGGAAAAGGAAAATTTACCAGTTATGGGGAAAGAGCAGGGGAGTGGGACTAATTCGATTGCTCTTTCAAAGAGCCGGCATAGGCATGAATGGCCTCCTTCTAGAAATATAGAAACATAGAAAATAGGAGCAAGAGTAGGCCATTCGACCCTTCGGGCCTGCTCCGCCATTCAAAATGATCATGGCTGATCGTCTAACTCAGTACCCTGTTCCCGCTTTTTCCCCATATCCCTTGATCCCTTTAGCATTAAGAAATATATCTATCTCCTTGAATACATCTAATGACTTGGCCTCCACTGCCTTCTGTGGTAGAGAATTCCACAGGTTCACCACCCTCTCAGTGAAGAAATTTCTCCTCATCTCGGTTCTAAATGGCATACCCGGATCCTGAGACTGTGACCCCTGGTTCTGGACTCCCCAGCCATCAGGAACATCCTCCCTGCATCTAGTCTGTCTAGTCCTGTTAGAATTTTATATGTTTTGATGAGATCACCTCTCATTCTTCTAAACTCTAGTGAATATAGGCCTAGTCAACCCAATCTCTCATCATACGTCAGTCCTGCCAGCCCAGGAATCAATCTGGTAAACCTTCGTTGCACTCCCTCCATGGCAAGGACATCCTTCCTCAGATAAGGAGACCAAAACTGCACACAATACTCCAGATATGGTCTCACCAAGGCCCTGTATAACTGCAGTAAGACATCCCTGCTCCTGTACTCAAATCCTCTTGCAATGAAGGCCAACATACCATCCGCCTTCCTAACTGCTTGCTGCACCTGAATGCTCGCTTTCAGCGACTAGTGTACAAGGACACCCAGGTCTCGTTGCACCTCCCCTTTTCCCAACCTATCACCATTCAGATAATAATCTGCCTTTCTGTTTTTACAACCAAAGTGGATAACCTCACATTTATCCACGTTATACTGCATCTGCCATGTTCTTGCCCACTCACCCAACTTGTCTAAATCACATTGGAGCCTCTTTGCATCCTCCTCACAGCACACATTCCACCTCAGCTTTGTGTCGTCTGCAAACTTCCAAATCATTGATATATATTGTGAATAGCTGGGGCCCAAGCACTGATCCCTGCGGTACCCCATTAGTCACTGCCTGCCACCCAGAAAAAGAAACGTTTATTCCTACTCTCTGTTTCCTGTCTGTCAACCAATTCTCAATCCATGCCAGTATATTCCCCCCAATCCCATGTGCTTTAATTTTGCACACTAACCTCTTGTGTGGGACCTTATCAAAAGCCTTCTGAAAATCCAAATACACCACATCCACTGGTTCTCCCCGGTCTATTCTACTAGTTACATCCTCAAAAAACTCCAGTAGATTTGTTAAGCATGATTTCCCTTTCATAAACCCATGCTGACTTAGCCCAATCACATTAATGCCTTCGAAGTGTTCTGTTATCACATCTTTTATAATAAACTCTAGCATTTTCCCCACTACTGATGTTAGGCTAACTGGTCTGTTTTTTCTCTCCCTACTTTTTTAAATAGTGGGGTTATATTTGCCACCCTCCAATCTGTAGGAACTGTTCTAGAGTCTATAGAATTTTGGAAGATGATCACCAATGCATCCACTATTTCCAGGGCCACTTCCTTTAGTACTCTGGGATGTAGATTGGGGATTTGTCAGCCTTTAGCCCCATTAATTTCCCTAGCACTGTTTTTTTACTAATATTGGTTTCCTTCAGTTCCTCCCTCTCTAGACCCTTGGTTCCCTAACATTTCTGGGAGGTTATTTGTGTCCTCCTTTGTGAAGACAGAACCAAAGTATGTCTTTGATTGTTCTGCCATTTCTTTGTTCTCCATTATAATTTCCCCCATTTCTGACTGTAAGGGACCTACATTTGTCTTCACTAATCTTTTTCTCTTGACATATTTATAGAAGCTTTTGCAGTCAGTTTTTATGTTCCTTGCTAATTTACTCTCGTACACTATTTTTCCCCTCCTAATCAATCTCTTTGTCCTCCTTTGCTGAATTCTGAACTGCTCCCAATCCTCAGGCTTGCCGCTTTTTCTGGCAATTTTATATGTCTCCTCTTTGGATCTAATACTATCCCTAGTTTCTTTTGTAAGCCACGGTTGAGCCACCTTTCCTGTTTTATTTTTGCGCCAGACAGAAATGAATAATTGTTGTAATTCCTGCA
This sequence comes from Heptranchias perlo, assembly GCF_035084215.1. Lineage (NCBI taxonomy): Eukaryota > Metazoa > Chordata > Chondrichthyes > Hexanchiformes > Hexanchidae > Heptranchias > Heptranchias perlo. The sequence continues at coordinate 59,889,434 of NC_090332.1, forward strand.
TACGTTCTTTAAATATTAGCCATTGCCTATCCACCATCATCCCTTTTAGTAAAGTTCCCCAATCTATTATAGCCAACTCGCACCTCATACTTTCGTAATTTCCTTTATTTAGATTCAGGACCCTAATTTCAGATTCAACTACTTCACTCTCCATCTTAATGAGGAATTCTATCATGTTATGGTCGCTCTTCCTTAAGGGACCCCGCACAACAAGATTGTTAATTAATCCTTTCTCATCCCAGTCTAGGATTGCCTGTTCTCTAGTTGGTTCCTCAACGTATTGGTCTAGATACATTCAGTGCTGTATGATTCCAGTCATCTTACATGTCATTACATATGGCTCCTCAGTAAAGCAGCAGTAATTGGAAACTTAGTCATGGCATTAAGATAACTATTGTTATGTTACTAAGGCCACTGAATGCCATCAGGTGTACAGCTTTTCATATCTAGGAAAAGATTTATGTATGCATATCCAGGTGGGGTACAATACTAAAAACGGAATCATGCTTGTGTATGCAAATAACCCTGGTTCTTAGCATGAGCCACTCATTCTGATTTAGTAAGTCATGTCCTGAATCTTTGAGTTACATGAAACACTTCAGGGTTGGTTAGTGGGCAAAAGTGACTATGGCCTCAATTCCCTTACTTAATTCTCAGTGTCCTCCTGCACATTGATAGAACAAAGTACGCAAATCCAGAGAATGTATATTTGGCTTATTGACAATGGATTTCTGAAGTCTTAGCAATTCTACTGACATTTATAGTTGGTTGTGCAATAGAAGCATTCAGAATGTAAATCACACTAATTATCACGTGGAATATATAAGGGTACATTTTGCAGGTCTGTACTCCCAGTGCAGAATCTTGTTTGGCAGGAGCACAGATTGCAGGATTGGGTGTGGAGGTCAGTATACTTCATTGGCAGGGTTCCCGATTTTCTAATCATTCATTTTGACTGTGATGACTGGAAAATCGGGAATACTGTGGCTCGGGCAAGACGACCTCCACTCTAGTCAAGTAAGACTGCATGAGTGGAGTTTGCAAAGTTTACTTTAAAATATTCAGTTCAGAAGACGAAACAAGATGAATGTCTTTCACAATTGTTGGGTTTTAGCACTAGATATGCTCTCCATGTTCAGTATCACTGGCCAGTCCCAAAAGTAGAACTCACATCCCTCATGAATTTTCTGCCCAATATTGAGGTAAATGATGGCGAAACCGAGGGATCATAACAGAGAACTATAATCTGTGTACCAGATACCGTGTCAGCCTTGATTCAGCGGTAGTACTCTTTTCTCTGAGTCAGAAGATTGTGGGTTCAAGCCCCACTTCAGAGACTTGAGCACATAATCTAAACTGACACTTCAGTGCAATACTGAGGGAATGCTGCACAGTTATGGTGCCGTCTTTCGGATGGGCCATTAAACCATTTTAGATGGACGTATAAGATCACATGGCACAATTCAAAGAAAAGCAGAGAATTTCTCTGGTGTCCTGAAAAGCATTTATCTCCGAACAAACAGCACCAAAAAAAAAAGATCTGGTCATTTATTTCATTGCTGTTTGTGGGACCTTGTTGATCCATCCATCCATCCATATCCATCCATCCATATCCATCCATCCATATCCATCCATCCATATCCATAGAATCATGGAATGGTTACTGCACAGAAAGCAGGCCATTCGGCCTATTGAGCCCGTGCGGGGTCTTTGTAAGAGCAATCCAGTTAGTCCCATTCTCCTGCTCTTTCCCCGTAGCCCTGCAAATTTTTTCCCTTCAAGTATTTATCCAATTTCTTTTTGAAAGCCATGATTGAATCTGCTTCCACCATCCTTTCAGGCAGTGCATTCCAGATCATAACTACTCACTGCGTAAAAAAGTTATTCGTCATGTCGCCTTTGGTTCTTTTGCCAATCACCTCAAATCTGTGTCCTCTGGTTCTCGACCCTTCCGCCAATGGGAACAGTTTCTCTTTATTTACTTTATCTAATTGTAAACAATTTTACAACACCAAGTTATAGTCCAGCAATTTTATTTTAAATTCACAAGCTTTCGGAGGCTTCCTCCTTCCTCAGGTGAACGTTGTTGGAAATGAAATCCTCGAAATGAAATCGCATTTATAAATCACAGAACAATGCTTGGTGATTACAGACAGTTTTTTCAACTGCCCGTTGCCAAGGCAATCAGTGTGCAGACAGACAGGTGTTACCTGCAAGGTCTCCGAATATACAAATCACCAAAAAAAACAAAAAAAAAACAGAGATAGAGAGGTAGAAACATAGAAAAGACAGCAACTGACCCGTTATATTAAAAACAGATAACATTTGTTCGCTGGTGGGGTAACGTGTAGCGTGACATGAACCCAAGATCCCGGTTGAGGCCGTCCTCATGGGTGCGGAACTTGGCTATCAATTTCTGCTCGACGATTTTGCGTTGTCGTGTGTCTCGAAGGCCGCCTTGGAGTACGCTTAGCCGAAGGTCGGTGGCTGAATGTCCATGACTGCTGAAGTGTTCCCCGACTGGGAGGGAACCCTCCTGTTTGGCGATTGTTGCGCGGTGTCCGTTCATCCGTTGTCGCAGCGTCTGCATGGTCTCGCCAATGTACCATGCTCTGGGGCATCCTTTCCTGCAACGTATGAGGTAGACAACGTTGGCCAAGTCACAGGAGTATGAACCATGCACCTGGTGGGTGGTGTCCTCTCGTGTGATGGTGGTATCTGTGTCGATGATCTGGCATGTCTTGCAGAGGTTACCGTGGCAGGGTTGTGTGGTGTCGTGGACGCTGTTCTCTTGAAAGCTAGGTAATTTGCTGCGAACGATGGTCTGTTTGAGGTTGGGTGGCTGTTTAAAGGCGAGTAGTGGAGGTGTGGGGATGGCCATAGCGAGGTGTTCGTCGTCATTGATGACATGTTGAAGGCTGCGGAGAACATAGCGTAGTTTCTCCGCTCCGGGGAAGTCCTGGACGACAAAGGGTACTCTGTTGGTTGCGCCCGTGTTAGTCTCCTGAGGAGGTCTATGCGATTTTTCGCTGTGGCCCGTCGGAACTGTCGATCGATGAGTCGAGCGTCATATCCCGTTCTTACTAGGGCGTCTTTCAGCGTCTGTAGGTGTCCATCGCGTTCCTCCTCGTCTGAGCAGACCCTGTGTATTCGCAGGGCCTGTCCATAGGGGATGGCCTCTTTGACGTGGTTAGGGTGGAAGCTGGAAAAGTGGAGCATCGTGAGGTTGTCCATGGGCTTGCGGTAGAGTGAGGTGCTGAGGTGCCCGTCTTTGATGGAGATTCGTGTGTCCAAGAAAGAAACTGATTCTGAGGAGTAGTCCATGGTGAGCTTGATGGTGGGATGGAACTTGTTGATGTTATCCGAAAGCTTGTGAATTTAAAATAAAATTGCTGGACTATAACTTGGTGTTGTAAAATTGTTTACAATTGTCAACCCCAGTCCATCACCGGCATCTCCACATCATACTTTATCTAAACCCTCTTCATGATTTTGAACACTTCTATCAAATCTCCTCTTAACCTTCACTGCTCTAAGGAGAACAACCCCAGCTTCTCCAGTCTATCCAGGTAACTGAAGACCCTCATCCCTGGAACCATTCTAGTAAATCTTTTCTGCACCCTCTATAAGGCCATCTCCATCCATCCATATCTATGCATCCATCCAGCCATCCATCCATATCCATCCATCCTTCCTCCCCTCTTTATGGGAGAGGGACTGAAAACACTCTGTTGAGACAAGGTATTGCTGCAGTTGGTTGATTTCCGCAGAATATACAAATGAAGAGTTTACAATTTCCACAGTGACAACAATCAATTTCCTTACACTCCTCGGCTATGAAAAATAATAAAGATTCAACTTACTAACTCTCTAAACATACACTTCTCTAGCTTAGTCCTCAAAGCTAAGCTGGTTCAGACTTTTAAAACACTGCTGCAGCAAAAACACAGACCACCCTGTGTCAGAGAGAGAGAGAGAGAGGAGAGAGACAGAGGGAGAGCCTACTGTGGTGAAAGCCTGCCCTTTTGAGATATAAGAATGAGGCTTCCATGTGTCTGCTTAGCTAAGTATTACACAATAGCCCGAAATGTTTCAAACTGTACATGATGGATCTCCCTCTGAATAGCTAGTTAAGACTTCAAATCATCATTGTGGGTCTAAATGAACTTTCAGACTGTTGGCTTATTGTTGAGGCAAAAGTGCTGAATCTGGCATTATAGAAATATTACATTAAACAATCTAGCTCAAGCGATGCTGGCAAAATCCAATTTGCCACAGTTGTATTACACTCAATGGCCCTGATATTAAAGCGGAGACAGGAACAGAGCTGGGTGGGGGGCGATAGCAGTGACAAACGAGCAACATCGTGGGACGGGAAGGAATGTCCGATTTCAATGGGGATGCCTCATTATCATTTTATTTCTGGGTTTCGCGATTTCACCTCGAGTATTTTAAGACCCAGAGGTGAAACTGAGGAGGAGGTTTGCATTGTCTGACATAGAAAAATCAAAGAGAAATTGGAAAATAACCACGAGAAGAGGAAAGGCTGTGCCCAGATTCTCAGATGTGTCTCTGGATGTACTGCTGGGGCAGTAAGGAGCAGGAGTGTTGTGCTGTTCCCAGAAAGTGGTAAAACGGAGCCTGCTGCCATCACCAAGAAGGTCTGGTTGGCAGTGGCAAAGGTGGTAAACAGCAGGAGTGCCATGAATTCAGTGCTACAAGTGGTTCAATGACCTGACCGGGTCAGTAAAGGTGAGCATAAGGCTATATTCTCTCAGATCCTGCATCGCACCCCCTCTCACTTTGTCCTGACAGCCCTATTCCATTCACACCACTCCTCAGCCCCACATAACTCTCATCATGACCAATCGGCCAGAGTTGTATGTGGAGTGATGACGCAGGGCTTTTCAACTCTGCAATCCACCATGGATCATGTGGCAAGCTCCATGGAAATTGTAGCCAGCCACTCACAAGAGTCAATGCTGCCATCCATTGTGTCCTGCATGCAGGGTCAAATGACGGCTTTGCAGATTCTGGCCGCGAGCATCTCGACCAGTTTTGACATGATCGTGGAGAGACTAAATTGGGGCTTCCAAGGTATCACTAATTTCCTCCTCTCTGCTCTCTGGCAGACAGGCAGTACTGATGTGCCGATGCTCCAAGGGAGGGAGGATGGCAGAATGGGCGAAACAAGTGCAGACATTTCTCAGAACATCTGCACATCATATCTATTGCCACCCACTCAACCAATACCCAACATGGTGCCTCCACTCCAGCTGGCCCACACTGCCCCTGTACAAGTGCAGGAGGAGCAGTCAGTGGCAGGGCCCTCATGAGCTCCAAAACCGAGAGGTCGTCGGCCAAAAGAGCAACTCAGGACACTGAGAAAGGTGAACAGCAGCCTTCCACCATTTCTACTGAAGCCACAAAAAAAAGGTAGCACTACATAGAAGTGGTAGGCATAGGAGGAGAAAGAATATATAAATCTCAGACGGTTAACACATGGGTTACATCGAGTTACATCGAGTCCACAGCACAAAAACAGGCCATTTAGCCCAATTGGTCTATGCCAGTGTTTATGTGCCACAGGAGCCTCCTTCCTCCCTACTTCATCTCACCCGATCAGCATACCCTTCTATTCCTTTCTCCTTTGTGTGCTTATCTAGCTTCTCCTCAAATGCATCTATGCTATTTGCCTCAGCTACTTAGGTATATTCAAGAAGGAGATAGATATATTTCTTAATGCTAAAGGGATCAAGGGATATGGGGGAGAAAGCAGGAACAGGGTACTGAGTTAGACAATCAGCCATGATCATTTTGAATGGCGGAGCAGGCCCGTAGGGCCGAATGGCCTACTCTTGCTCCTATTTTCTATGTTTCTATGTTTCTACTCCCTGTGATAGCGTGTTCCATATTATTGCCACTTTTTAGGTAAAGAAGTTTTTCCTGAATTCCCTATTGGATTTATTAGTGACTATCTAATACTTATGCCCTCTAGTTTTGGACTCCCCCACAAGTAGAAACATTTTCTCTATGTCTACCCTATCAAACCCTTTCATTATCTTAAAGACCTCTATCAGGTCAATCCTTAGCCTTCTCTTTTCTACAGAAAAGAGCCCAGACTGTTCAGCCTTTCCTGATAAGGATATCCTCTCAGTTCTGGTATCATCCTTGTGAATCTTATTTGCACCTTCTCGAATGCCTCTACATCATTTTTATAATATGGAGATCACAACTATGCACAATACTCCAAATGTGGTCTAACCAAGATTCTAAACAAGTCTAACATAACTTCTTTGATTTTCAATTCTACTCCTCTAGAAATGAACCGTGCTGCTTGATTTGCCTTTTTTCTGGCCTTATTAACCTGCATCACTACTTTTAGTGATTTGTGTACCCCAAGATCCCTTTGCTCCCAATTAGACTCTTGAGGGAAAAATTCGATAAGGGTCCGTTTTGGGCGGTGATAGCACGCACTACCACCCTGCGCCCGACGGACCCTGTGCAGGCAGGACACAAGTTTGGACGCACGGGAGCACTTACCTGCAATCAGCGTTCCTTTCCAGGCCTTGCACGTGGAATTAATGCAATTTGCACTTTCCACCACCAGAGGGAGCTCAATCTCTTAAAGGGAGGATGTTTCTTAGAAATCTCTTAAAGGTCGCTGGTACCTGTTATTTGCTGAAAATAACAGTCTACTGTCTGCATGGAGTCTGAACAGAGGTCAGACATCGCACACGTAAAACATAGATGCAGATCCTATCCCCATGTTTACACACTGATGAGTTAAGTTAAAACATTGAATAAAGGTTGCGCACTACTAAATCCCACATCCTCCAATCTGCACACCAGACCTCACCAATCTGCCGATCTGAGTTGGTACCAGGCCTGTGAGAGTGCATGCACCAAGGTTCTCTGCTGATGCACTAGAGACCTTGAGTGCAAGAGGTGGACAGAAGGAGGGACATCCTATATCCACGGGGATGGGAGGGGGGGTGCATGAGGCCCTCCAGACATATACTCAAAAGACAGTGGGAGGCAGCGGGGGTCGAAGTCAATGCCAGGTGCACAGCATCATGAACATGGATGCAGTGCAGGAAGAAGTTTAATGCTTTGACATGGCGTCTCCTACCAACTGCACCACACACTACACCCCCCCATTCCCCACATACCAATAAACTCTTTCCATCGGCACTCAACCCTTCCAATCAGATGCATCCTCTCACCCTTACGCATTGCCACTGTTTCAAGCCGCCCACCCACAACTCACAGGCCACACACACTGACATTCAACCATGACAGGCACATCACCCAGACACACGTCACGCTTTCTTGCAGGACAAGGTGGCGCATATCAAGAGGCACCAAGTGGCAGTGCCGTTTAGCCCCTCAAGTCTGTTCCACCATTCAACGAGATCATAGTGGACCTGTGACCTAACCCCATATACCCATCTTAGCCCCATATCCCTTAATACCCTTCATTCACAGAAATCTATCAATCTCAGATTTAATATTCACAATTGAGCTAGCATCAACTGCCGTCTGCAGAAAAGCATTCCAAACATCTCCCACCCTTTGCGTGTAGAAGCATTTCCTAACTTCACTCCTGCACGTCCTGGTTCTAAATGTTAGGCTATGTCCCGGCATCCTAGTATTGAAGTCTAGGAGACCTCCAAGAACAGTTACAAATGCCAAAAGCAATAATCCAGCCACTAACCTGTAAATCCTGCATGGTCCCTTTAAATAGCGCCGGTGGGGGGTCCTCCAGGCACGTTCAGATGGTTGGGGTTACGTCTGTGCGTTGAGTTGAGCATTAAGTCCCAAAATGGTGTCTATCACTTTAAATCAGTGTTGCACACTGATTGAAGCCATTTTCTCCCTACTTTACATGATTTCAGCGTTCGTTATCTGCGCCTGCACTAACTCCTATACCATGATGGCGTCTGGCGCACGTCACGCAGGAAACGTGCATGCGCATCCAAGATGATATATTGGATGTCAGAGAGGCCGTGCAGCGCCGAAACAACGGACGCTACACAGCCCAATTTAGCGCCCCTATTATTCAAGCAATATGTGGCCTCCTTATTCTTCCAACCAAAATGCACCACCTCACACTTATCTATATTGAAATTTATTTGCCAATTATATGCCTATTCTGCAGGTTTTTTAATGTCTTCTTGTATTTTGACACATTCGTCCTTTTTTTAACAATCCCCCCCTTTTTGGTGTCATCCGCAAATTTTAAAATTGTACTTCCAATTCCCAATCCAAATCGTTAATGTAAATTGTGAACAACAGTGGTTCTAGTACTGATCCCTGTGGAACACCACTTCCCACCTTTTGTCAGTCTGAGTAGCCACCCTACTCTCTCTTTTCTGTTTTGTAGCCAGCTTGCTGTCCATTCTGCTACTTGTCCCCTGACTCCACATGCTCTGGCCTTAGTCATGAGTCTACAATGAGGTGTCTTGTCAAAGGCCTTTTGAAAATCCAAATATATTACATCTACTACATTACCCTTGTCTACTCTTTCTGTTATTTCTTCAAAGAATTCAATAAGGTTGGTCAAGCACAACTTTCCCTTCTGATATCCATGCTGACTATTCTTTATTATATTTTTGTTCTCTAGATGTTTATCTATTACATCTTTGAGTAAAGATTCCATTATCTTTCCTACCACTGACATTATGCTAAACATTAAACTGCTCAATAGTGCCTTGGATTTGTTCTATCTCCCTTTTTAAATATAGGAATAACATTAACTGTCCGCCAGTCTTCTGGCACTATTCCCCTTTCGAATGAATTTTTATATTTATGTAATAATGCCTCAGCTATCTCTTCCCTAACATCTTTTAATATGCGCAGATGCAATCGATCTGGCCCAGAGGTCTTATCCTAAGTTTGATTAGTTTATCAATTATCTCCCCCCTTCCTATCTTAAATTTCTATATATCTTTGTTGATCTCTTCTTCTAATGTCATACTCTCAATCATCAGCAAAGTGATGAAAGGTGTCAATAACAATGCTATCAAGCGTCACTTACCAATAACCTGCTCACCAACGCTCAGTTTGGGTTCTGCCAGGACCACTCGGCTCCAGACCTCATTATAGCCTTGGTCCAAACATGGACAAAACAGCTGAATTCCAGAGATGAGGTGAGAGTGACTGTCCTTGACATCAAGGCAGCATTTGACCGAGCGTGGCACCAAGGAGTCCTAGTAAAATTGAAGTCAATGGGAGTCAGGGGGAAAACTCTCCAGTGGCTAGAGTCATACCTGGCACAAAGGAAGATGTTAGTGGTTGTTGGAGGCCAATCATCTCAGCCCCAGGGTATTGCTGCAGGAGTTCCTCAGGGCCATGTCCTAGGCCCAACCATCTTCAGCTGCTTCATCAATGACCTTCCCTCCATCATAAGGTCAGAAATGGGGATGTTCGCTGATGATTGCACAGTGTTCAGTTCCATTCACAACCCCTCAGATAATGAAGCAGTCCGTACCCGCATGCAGCAAGACCTGGACAACATCCAGGCTTGGGCTGACAAGTATCAAGTAACATTCGCGCTAGACAAGTGCTAGGCAATGTCCATCTCCAACAAGAGAGAGTCTAACCACCTCCCCTTAACATTCAACGGCATTAGATGAGGGCTGTGCAGCAGACGTGGTCTACATGGACTTTAGCAAAGCCTTTGACATGGTACCGCATGGTAGGTTGTTACATAAGGTTAAATCTCACGGGATCCAAGGTGAGGTAGCCAATTGGATACAAAATTGGATTGACGGCAGAAGACAGAGAGTGGTTGTAGAGGGTTGTTTTTTAAACTGGAGGCCTGTGTCCAGCGGTGTGCCTCAGGGATCGGTGCTGGGTCCGCTGTTATTTGTTATTTATATTAATGATTTGGATGAGAATTTAGGAGGCATGGTTAGTAAGTTTGCAGATGACACCAAGATTGGTGGCATTGCAGACAGTGAAGAAGGTTATCTAGGATTGCAACGGGATCTTGATAAATTGGGCCAGTGGGCCGATGAATGGCAGATGGAGTTTAATTTAGATAAATGTGAGGTGATGCATTTTGGTAGATCGAATCGGGCCAGGACCTACTCCGTTAATGGTAGGGCATTGGGGAGAGTTATAGAACAAAGAGATCTAGGAGTACAGGTTCATAGCTCCTTGAAAGTGGAGTCACAGGTGGATAGGGTGGTGAAGAAGGCATTCAGCTTGCTTGGTTTCATTGGTCAGAACATTGAATACAGGAGTTGGGATGTCTTGTTGAAGTTGTACAAGACATTAGTTAGGCCACATTTGGAATACTGTGTACAGTTCTGGTCATCCTATTATAGAAAGGATATTATTAAACTAGAAAGAGTGCAGAAAAGATTTACTAGGATGCTACCGGGACTTGATGGTTTGACTTATAGGGAGAGGTTGGATAGACTGAGACTTTTTTCCCTGGAGAGTAGGAGGTTTAGGGGTGATCTTATAGAAGTCTATAAAATAATGAGGGGCATAGATAAGGTAGATAGTCAAAATCTTTTCCCAAAGGTAGGGGAGTCTATAATGAGGGGGCATCGATTTAAGGTGAGAGGGGAGAGATACAAAATGGTCCAGAGGGGCAATTTTTTCACTCAAAGGGTGGTGAGTGTCTGGAACGAGCTGCCAGAGGCAGTGGTAGAGGCGGGTACAATTTTGTCTTTTAAAAAGCATTTGGACAGTTACATGGGTAAGATGGGTATAGAGGGATATGGGCCAAGTGCAGGCAACTGGGACTAGCTTAGTGGTATAAACTGGGCGACATGGACATGTTGGGCCGAAGGGCCTGTTTCCATGTTGTAAACTTCTATGATTCTATTCTATGATTACCATCACCGAATCCCCCACCATCAACGTCCTGTGGGTCACTATTGACAAGAAACTTAACTGGAGCAGCCACATAAATACTGTGGCTACAAGAGCAGGTCAGAGGCTGGGTATTCTGTGGCGAGTGAGTCACCTCCTGACTCCCCAAAGCCTTTCCACCATCTACAAGGCACAAGTCAAGAGTGTGATGGAATACTCTCCACTTGCCTGGATGAGTGCAGCTCCAACAACACTCAAGAAGCTCGACACCATCCAGGACAAAGCAGCCCGCTAGATTGGCACCCCATCCACCATCCTAAACATTCACTCCCTTCACCAACAGCACACCGTGGCTGCAGTGTGTACCATCTACAGGATGCACTGCAGCAACTTGCCAAGGCTTCTTCGACAGCACCTCCCAAACCCACGACCTCTACCACCTAGAAGGATAAGGGCAGCAGGTGCATGGGAACAACACCACCCTCCAAGTCACACACCATCCCGACTTGGAAATATATCGCCGTTCCTTCATCATTGCTGGGTCAAAATCCTGGAACTCCCTACCTAACAGCACTGTGGGAGAACCTTCACCACACGGACTGCAGCGCTTCAAGAAGACGGCTCACCACCACCTTCTCACGCACAATTAGGGATGGGCAATAAATGCTGGCCTTGCCAACGATGCCCACATCCCATGAACAAATAAAATAAATGCCCACCTTGTTAAGTCTCCCTGGTAAATACTGAGGAAAAGTAACGAATCAATATTTCTGCCATTTCTGTCATTACCTGTGAGTTTATCCTATGCATCCCTTAGTGACCCTATCCCTATACTGATTTTAGTTATTTGTGTGTCTGTAGAATACTTTACTTTTTTTTATATTCCTTAATAATTTAATCTCATAATTCCTCTTTGCTTTCCAAATTTTTTTTTTACTTCTTTCCTAACCTCTTCGTATTCCCTTTTGTCATCCTCTCTTTTATTGTCAATGTACTTAGTTTATGGCTTTTTCTTTAGTTTCAATTTTACCCTTATCTCTTTATTCATCCATGGTGTTTCATTATTGATTAGTTTGTTCTTGTTTTTTAGAGGAATATATTTCTCTTGAACTCTATTGATCACTGTTTTAAATATTTCCCACTGTTCTATCTCTTTGTCTATCAATTTTTTTTCCAATTTACCTTCCCTAGTTCCATTCTCATCCCCTCAAAATTAGCTTTTTTTTCCAATCTATTACTTTGGCCTTTGTCTTACTTATGTCTTTCTCAATCTTTACTTTAAACCTTATTATGTTATAATCGCTATTGCCTAGATGTTCCCCTGTGCTTACTTCTCTTATCTGCTCTGATTCATCTCCCTTTACTAGATCCAGCAGTGATTCGTTTCTTGTTGGGCTTCCCACATACTGGGTAAGAAAGGAGTCCTGTACACACTGTAAAAACTCCATTCCCCTCTCCCTTTTCCCTACCTCTTCTTTCCAGTTTATTTGGAGGTAGTTGAAATCTCCCATGATTATTATTCAATGTTTTTTACTCATTTCATAGATTTGCCTCCTCCACTTCCCTTCCCCTATTAGGTGGTCTATAGAATATACCTATTAACGTGATCGATCCCTTCTTATCCTTTGTCATAATTCATATGGATCTTGTTTCTATCTTAATATTACTTATGTCCCTTTTTTCTATTGCCGTTATGTTGTCTCTAATTAGTATACCTCCTTTGTCACATTTATTTTTTGTTAAGCCAATTAATTTGATCACTGTTAAAAACTTATCACTCACACCATTCCACTGTCTCCCATTATTGAATGCAGACTGCACACTGAGATTTTAATGTAATGGGTGTAGAAGGTGTAGACACGATTTGAATCTCACAAGTTGGGGGATGTTGGTCCTGAGCATTGAGGGTTACATGACTGCTTGTGCGAGGGGATTATGGTTGGTGGGGATATAATGGTGCTGTTGACATTGGTCTAACTGAACTTATGTGCTATTAAAGCATCCCTTGCATCATGAGCAGTAATATGTTCCGGTGGCCATGCGTCCGGGTCCCCATCGTTTCCATTATCATTGTTCTCCTCATCCAATGAGGAATCATGAGCGCCTTCTTCATCCTGTACCTCCAGACCTCTTGTCTACACTATGTTGTGTAGGACAGCATGCAACAGTGATCTGCTAGACTGGCAAATACTGTAGAGAACCTTCAGACCTGTCAAGGAACCTGAACTTTAACTTCAACATTCCTATGGCTTGCTTGATAACCCATCACATGGTGATGTGGCTGGCGTTGTACCTCTCCTGCATTTCAGTAGTGGGGTTCCTCAGAGGTGTCATGAGCCACTGCTGAAGGGGGTATCCCTGGTCTCCCACCAGCTACCCTTTCAGGTTGGTCCCAGGTAGAAACGTTGTAAGGATATTCTGAAGGTATCATGGCAGCTCTCAGGGAATTGTGCACAGATCTGCATGACCCTCTTTTTATGGATGCAGACAAGCTGAACATTGATGGAGTGGAAGCCCTTGCAGTTCATGAATGCTTCTGGCTGGTCGGAGGGTGCTCTGATTGCCATGTGCGCGCAACAAATGGCACTCTGTACCTGTGGGAAGCCTGCCAGAAATGCGAACCCCAATGCTTGTTATGTCTGACTATCTTCAACACAGGGAAACGTTATATATCTGTTGGCCCTGGAAAATAATCCATCCGTCACCTGCCTGTTGCATTTGTGTGTTGCTGACCACGACACCCTGGAAGGAGCCGGAAGCAAAGAAATTCAGGGCGAGGGTTACTTTAACTGCCACTGGCATGGCATGGTCGCCAGGTCCAACTGGCTGAAGGTTTCCACGAGGAGGCTGCAGAGGAAGGTGACCGCCTACCATGTCATCCGGAGCCTCCTAAACCATTGCTCCTCCGAAAGGTCAAGCAAATTGAGCTTCTGTTTATACACCCTGTTGGGTGGGTATGGTTATGTGTGAGCACGGGCCCTATGTTGCTGCCTTCTCTGCTGCCCACCTGCAGCTCCCTCCTCAACTTGCTGTTGCTGTTGCTGCTGCTGCTGGTGCTCCTCTTCATCAGTCCAGAACACTGCAACAATGGCAGCATGCATAATGGACTTGTCCCTTGCCAACACTACAGTCTCCAAATCTCTATCTGAAGCCAAGGACTGTAACCAAACTGTAGCCCATAATGAACTGAGGACACATCTATGAGTGCAGCAGCTTTGACATGGAAAGTTAAGAACCTGAATAAACATCCTGCCAGTCCTGCCTCCGTTTCCCTGGCGACCTTGTTGACCCACGGGAAACCCGTGTTGTAGTACCCCAATTTAAATATCTTTATCACCTTCCCACCTCTTCAAAGTGAGACACTCATCGGACCCACTGACACCTGCCGTGATAATTGCGTCGTCCGTTTGGACTGGGGGCAGATCGGCCGATTTTCACATTTTAACCACCCACCCCACCCTCTTCCACGTGTCAGGGGTGGGGGATGGTGTTAATATTGAGGCCAATCTTTTGTTTCACATATTTATGTTTTGCATAAGTTCAAATGTAATTTTTCATGTAATGGCTGGGTGCCTTGCTTTCTCTCTTCTTGGTTGTTTGCTGTGACTGACAACTCAGTGTTGTCTGTTGTGACGCATTGGGGAGAGATATCAGAACCAGGATCCTTCACAGATCTTGGCATTTTACGACATGGCAGTTTAGCCTTGGTGAAACTTGCTGAAGCCTTGGCATCTCCTCCAATCTGGCCATCTTCCATCTGATGAATGACAGGCTGGTATCTTGAGCTGGATGGAAGAGGATCTGATTTAAGACTAGTTGAGTATGGAAACTTACCAGGCAAGGTCCCAAACCACCTGGAATGGCTGTATGCAGTTGGTTTCTATGCATGTGGGTGAGGCCAACCTGTGTGGCATCTACACATTTCAGATATGTCACTTCCTTTAACTTTGTGAATTTCTGTTATGCTTTGTCTTCTGGGTTTGCTACAGCAGACTGCACAGCTCCATTCAGGCATGTTAGGTCAATCTGCACAGGTTTTTTGCAGGTCTGCATAGCTCTAGTCAGGTAGATCATATCAGTCTGTCTGGTGCCCTATAGGCCTACTATAACAGACTGTGTGGCTTTATGGAGGCAGGTCATACCAGTCAGCCCAATGCAAGTCTTCTATGGCTGTACAGCCTCATAGAGGCAAGGTCATGCCAGTTTGCCTGGTGCCCTGCAAGTCTACAATAACAATCTTTACAGCTTCATAGAGGCAGATCATGTCATTCTGCATTCCATTGTGTATCTCTTCTATGCAGTCGTCATAGCAGTATGTCGTTCTGAAATACCTACATTGTACACTCCCTGCAGCTTCAAGATTTCAATAGGGAATGTCAAGTTAATAAATTGATGCGTCACTCTTTCTATTTCGGTCTCATGTGGTTGGTGATGCTTACCTTTCCCTGCAGGTACTCTCAGCGTAGACTTTTCCACCTGCTGTATGGTTAGTACATCTGACTGTACTAATGCTACGGCCTGTGGTGCGCCCTCAGTCACTAATGGGTTCTGTTATTGATGAACATCTAGATTATCACAGTTTGTACCAGCACTCAATAAGTTTTTATATTGCACTCTTGGCATTACACAACTGCTTCATTTATCTTGCTTTTTCTCCTGCTCTTTTTTGAACTATGGGCTTTGACCTACCTCTATTTAGATTATATTAAAGATATGATATCAGCATGTGCAGACCTCACACTTTGTTACAAATGCAGGACAATATTAAAATGTTGTCTGATTCCAAGCTCAAGCTGCAAACTGGCGAGTACAATCCAATTTGCTAAATATTCTGCTGTGGTCAATCAGAGAGCAATAGTAACTGCTTAGAAATTTCAAGCTCCGGGTTGAAGATGGGCTCTCTTCTCCTTGTTTTCAAGGTTGTCTTGTATTTGTAACAAAGTGTGACATCTGATGTGTGTATATATATATATATATATATATATATATACACACACTAGCAGATCTCCCGAGGTGTTGCTTACAATAAGTTAGATAATGCTCTCTTTTATAAGGTCAGAAATATTATACCAAGTAATACATAATGTATTATTCTGTTGATAAGGTGGAGCTGCATCCATTTAAACTCTGAGTGAAGTGATGCTTTATTTAGTTAACAATTAAATAAATGTTTTCAAACTTTTAAAAAATTCAATGTTCCATATTGCCTAGTATAATCAATTGCTCCGATTTTTAAATGTCCCCTTGCAGACACCTCTGTATAAATTTACTCTTAGGATGTCGACGATGTTGACAAGGCTGCATTTATTGCTCATCCTTAGTTGCCCTGAGAAGGTGGTGGTGGGCCTTCTCTTTGAACCACTGCGGTCCTTGTGGTGATGATAATACAATAGTGTTAGATAGGGAATTCCACAACATCTAACATTAAGACCCAACCATGCTGAAGGAATTGTTACCCAAGTCAGGATGGAGGGGTACTTGGAGCTGATGCTTCTGACGCCCAACATTGCTAAGGCACAAATGATAGGAAATTCCCATCATTTATGGCTAATTATGATACCAGTCGACGATTGGGTGGACATGTTGTATACCTGACAGCACTTTCAGCAGGAAATGGCTCAAGTGGCATTGGGTGGCAGGGAGCTGGCGGAAAGGCTTCCCATCCAGGTTCTGGCGACATAACCAAAGAGGACTTTTCAGCTCCCAAATGTCACACTTTGTTAAAGATACAGGACAATCTTTATTTAAAAAACAGAAAGAAAGCCAATTGCTGACCAGGAGCCTGACCCTACAAGTAGTTACAAATCCTTATGACTGATCTTAGGAGTATATAAGTAGCTCCAATTACCTGGATTTGCTTACTAAGAGCAGTAGCCTTAAAGGAACATAGAGGTTACCAGCTAAATATCACGATCAAACTAGAGTCTACCCATGAGCAATGGCATCGGAGATCCACTAGTGTTTCTCAATTAAAAAAAAACTATTTGCTGCATGAGTGACTAATAATGATTCAGGGCAGCATGTGTACATATTTGTTTTAAAAAGAACCATGAACAAAACAGCACAAAGAGAAAACGGCATTCCTTAATAACCCTAAAACAAATCGTTACGTTAATAGGGGATTGCATGGATGAACAGTATATGAGAAAGAAGGACAATATGTCAAGCGCTAATAATTATCCAAATGTTCTCAGACATCACGAGCTCACTTTATTAATTGGTACTGGCTGGCATCAACCAGAAATACAAACATACAAAAATGATGGGCAGGAAAAGACCAAATGGTCCATCAAACCTGCCCCACACTTCTTGATGGCTGGAGCATCATGACTAGACACTTCCTACCCCACCCCTGCAGCCATGTAATCTCCTAGGAGAGGCAAAAAAACCCAGGGCCAATAAGGGAAAAAAAGAATCAGGAAAATTCCTCCCTGATTCCTTCAGGAGATCGAAACCAGTTCAGGAGATCATGCGAACGTTAACTGTTTGTCCACTTACCTTCTGTATGATGCGATCTCTGGCCCAGTCAAGAACCGGTCCAGCTCCCTCTTGAAGGTGTTCAGAGAGTCCGCACACACCGCACCAGCCAGCAATGTGTTCCAGAGGCTCATTACTCTCTGGGAATAGAAGAACCGCCTAACATCTAGCCTATTCCTAATCTTGCGTAATTTAAATACATGTCCCCAGTCCTCCCCAATCTGTCAAACTGGAATGATCTATCAATTGGTGCGCAATCCAGCCCTTTCATTATTTCATATAACTCTATCAAGTCACCTCTAAGTCTACGCTGCTCTAAAGTAAATAGACCCAGGTCTTAAGCCTATCTGAGTAACTAAGGTTCTTTAAGCTAGGAATCATTCTTGTAGCTCTCCTCTGAACCTTTTCCAAGGCCACTATATCACTCATCAGGGGACCAAAATTGGGCGCAGTACTCCGGATGCAGTCTAACCAACGACTTGTATAATGAGTTGTGTTGAATGTTCAAGGATTGTTTCCCATTTGGCTATTTTTAACCCAGAAGTAATGATGATGTTATATGACTTTAGGTCATGTCTGTCACCAGGAATCCTAAGCATAAAATTATTTTTTCTTTTATTATTGCAGCGTGTGTTTTTAGTGGAATGTAATGAATTTTAATAAGCATTTTGCTGATGTTATAGCCAAAATAAAATCAGTTGAAACCGCTTAGTTACATTGTATCTATGGTCTGTTAGTTCTACAGTTGTTACTTCTTTCTGGAAGTATTCCAAATAGAACTAATGACGGGATCGGCAGGAGACTAGAGAAATGTGATTTCAGGCAGCATGGTCAGATTCAATGATTTCACTTGTCACTTGTCCTGTTTTCAAGTTAGAAGATGGCTCTGAAGTTGGTAATACAGATACTGTGACTGGATTATGGCTGACTTGCCACAATACGATGTTGAGTGCCAAACTCCGAGCTTACTGACTGCCTGAATACATCAGTTGCTGCCACTAGTCCTGTCTTTGGATTGATGAAGACTGATGGTATAAAATACATTATATCTGAAATAAAGTGAAGTGTGCCTGCAACTATTGTACTGCCTGTCACTCACCATGGCTGTATGATCCCATCACTTGTCAACATTCCTATTAATTCTTCAGGCACAAACTCTGCCTAGTGGCTGAAATGTCCTGGGGATGCATTACAATGAACTATTAAATGTGTCCTAAATTCTAAGCGGGGCTTAGATGCTCTACCACTAATTTTTCTCATATTGAATAGCTGTGTGTTTGTAAAATTTTGTTTCTGTTTATAGGCAACCTTTTTGCTAGTGAGAGGAAGAATCTATTTAACACTGAATATTGCAACATTTTATATGTCTATTCCAGAAATGGAACGCAGTGTTATAATCCTACCTCTGATCAATACTCACATCTAGAAAGGCTTTAAAATTACTTTTGTGCTGTATAGTTCAGGTCCTATATCCCAGCATTCTATTAGTTTTTAATGCTTTGGCACATTGACTAGATATTGAAAGTGTTAAGTCTACAATTATTCCCTTTCTAGTTCTCATTGAGCTGGTTCCGGGCATTCGCAGGACATAGGAATTGCTAGAGGAAAAAAGACCAAGATCCACCAAGTTCGCCTTCTACCATCCTGATAGTCAGATGATATAACGATATTGTGTACTCATATTACACCATTTTTGCTCACTGTGCACAAAGTTGCCTTTTTCAGTATTATATTTCATTTGCTATTTGTCCGACCAGCTGTTTAACTGATTTGATCCTTCTGCAAATCTGTCTGTACCGCTCTCCCTAGATTTAGTGTTGCTTGGAAATTGGACAGGCTTAAAATTGATTTTGACATCGAGATAATTCATGCAAATGAGGAATAATGGGGTTCCAAACAATGATCCCCATGGGACTCTACTCAACATTTCCTTCGACCACCGTCTTATAGTACTCCTCTTGCGAGTAATCTGTTTCCTGTTTTTAACCAACCTCACATGCTTTTAGTTTAATTAGAAGAATTTGTCACCCTTTTAAAATATATGATGTGGAGATGCTGGTGATGGACTGGGGTTGACAAATGTAAGGAATCTTACAACACCAGGTTATAGTCCAACTGTTTTATTTTAAAATCACAAGCTTTCGGAGGCTTTCTCCTTTGTCAGGTGAGTGTAATTTTAAAATATAGGCATTCCAGCCTTTAGGCTCTAGGCCAAATTGTTGGTAATATTCTTGCTTCCTCAAAGTATTACTTTGCCAGGTAATCACAGATGAAGGTGCCTAGAAGGATTCCCTACACGTACAGCAGTCTGTCCTAATGAGGTTTCAGGGTTTACTCACCATCCACCTGAATTCAACTGCCATTGCATTACTAGTTTTCTGTTACTGAGGAAATTTATTTAGCATATGCAGACTTGGCATATAATTCCAGCCATCGTGGAGCATTGTCATCATCAATATGCATTGGGTATATGCCGCCAGTTAGTTTATTGAGTGGATGTGATTCAACAATGTGGGACATGATTTGTATTTGTCCACAAAGACATTTATCATCATCACAAAGGCCCCATTGGTGAAGGTTTGAGGCGCACTGTCCCTATCTAATTCGAAAGTGGTTGAGAGGCAGCCAGTTGAAACCTGGTTGATGGTCTGTAGGGTCAGAGATTGATTATGGTGATTTATAGGAGTATCTGCTGTCCAATCGTCACACCATCGAGTTGGTAAGGAAAAGTCAAAGGACTCAGGAATCGTTGACCATATTAGGTGTCTCAAATAGAGCTGTTGGTGGATACAAGTCAGAGTGAATTGGTAACATGATTTGTCACAGAGTCTATTCACTAATTTTGCTACTGCATCAGAACGGCAAAGATGTGAAGAAGCTATGTTGCAGAGGACTGGTAACCACGGGAGGGGGGACTAGGGCACAATGTGCCTGACACGAGGCCCATAGTAGCATGCAGTTGAGTATCCACCACATTAGTGTGTGGTGAGCGAGTCCAAACGGTACTGCAATATTCAGCAGCTGAATAGCAGAATGTGAGAACAGATGAGCATAAAGTGAAGACGTTTGCTCCCCAGGCAGAGCTAGAAAGTGTGGCGTTTAGGTTATTTTGGGTTTTGACTTTCTCAGCAGTTTTCAGTCGATGGTTTCTGTAGGTTAGTGACCGGTCAAGGGCGACACCCAAGTAAACAGGGTGAGCATCGTGTTTAAGAAATTGATCATTTAGGATGATAGTGAGTTCACAAGAGGCACTAGATTGTACATGTGGAAGACAGAGTACATAGTCTCTGTGGTACTTAGTTGAAGACCCCATTTCAGGCTGTACTCTGTTATAAGTTTCATATCATTAGTGAGTGTGGTTTCCAGGGTGGAGAAGTCACTAACCTGAGTAGCTACGGCATTGTCATCAGTGTAGATGAATTTCCGCAAACTGATCACAGGAAGGTCGTTTATGTACAGATTAAAAAGGAGTGGTGTTGAATCCGATCCCTGAGGGAGGCCATTGATTTGGTATCTCCATGAGTTGGTGCGGTTGGCCAGGTGTATTCTGAAACTTTGGCCCCAATAGGCCAAATGGTCTCCCTCTGTTTTGTATGATTCATAAGAACATAAGAAATAGGAGCAGGAGTAGGCCATCTGGCCCCTCGAGCCCGCACCGCCATCCAACAAGATCATGGCTAGTTCTAGGCTTTCCAGCCAGGGAAAATAGCATCTCAGCATCTACCCTATCAAGCCCTCTCAGAATCTTATATGTTTCAATGAGATCACCTCTCATTCTTCTAAACTCCAGGAAGTATAGGCCCATTCTACTCAATCTCTCCTCATAGGACAACCCTCTCATCTCAGGAATCAATCAGGAACCTTTGTTGCACTGCCTCTAAGGCAATTAGATTCTTTCTTAGATAAGGAGACCAAAACTGTACACAGTCCTCCAGGTGTGGTCTCACCAAAGCCTTGTAAAATGCAGCAAGACTTCCTTACTCTTGTACTCCGACCCCCTTGCAGTAAAGGCCAACATACCATTTGCCTTCCTAATTGCTTGCTGTACCTGCATGCTAATTTTTTGTGTTTCATGTACAAGGACACCTAAATCCCTCATTTAATAGTTTCTCACCATTTAAAAAATATCCTGTTTTTCCATTCTTCCGACCAAAGTGAATGACCTCACATTTCCCCACATTATACTCCATCTGCCACCTTCTTGCCCACTCACTTAACCTGTCTATATCCCTTTGCAGACTCTTTGTGTCCTCCTCACAGCTTACTTTCCCACCTAACTTTGTATCATCAGCAAACTTGGATACATTACACTTGGTCCCTTCATCTAACTCATTAATATAGATTGTAAATAGCTGAGGCCCAAGCACCGATCCTTGCGGCACCCACTAGTTACAGCCTGCCAACCCGAAAATGACTCATTTATTCCTACTCTCTGTTTTCTGTCCGTTAACCAATCCTCTATCCATGCTAATATATTACCCCCAACCCCATGAACTCTATGACGACCTCTGTGCCAGACAGTGTCATAGGCTGCTGTTACATCGAGGAAGGCAACACCAATCTTAAGGTTTTCTTGAAAGCCACTTTAAATGAAGGTAGTTAGGCAAGCACTTGGTTACAAGGGCTGCAGCCATGGCAGAGACCAACTTGGTCTAGGCTCATCTCTGCATCGAATACTGGAGATTTATGGTGGAGGACCAGTCACTTGAGCATCTTATAGCAAATACTCAGGAGGGAGATTGGTCGGCAGCTTGCTTTCAACTGTGGGTTCTCACCTGGCTCAAGTGGGCCAATGATCTTTGCTCGATGTCATACTGTTGGAATTCAATCTTCAACGACAACACAAGTGAAGAAAAATGATGGCCATCTACAAGCTTGTGGACCAAGGTTCTTCACAAACTCAGGATATATGTTGTCACAGCCGGCTGAGGTAACAGGTTTCATATTAAACAGCACAGAGTCAAGCCCTAATGGTGTGAAGGCTGGCGGGGGGTCCTGGTTTGGGGCATTTCAATGAAAGTGGCGCCATTCATCCTGTACTTTCTGTTCAAAGTCTTTGTTGCGGGGGCTCTTGCCACTTTTAGTAAGTGACAGGCAGTGGCATTGGCTGGCACAGACGGTTGGGTCTGTCCTGGGGGACATGAAGCACTACCTGTCCCAGGTGATGGTTGAGGCTCCAGCTTTTCCAAATTAAGCGAGTAAAATTGATCTCGGAGGTTGGCATCTTCCTATTAGGCTCGACAGCAGCATCAAGTGATTCAGGCAGGTGGTCTGCAATATCTGGGTCACCAGATGCCTCATACAGTTTCAATGGGACAGTGCACTCTTTATCCAGGCACGGTGTGTACAAGGGGTGATGGCCACGAGGGAATATGGATTTTGCGGCTTTTGCAGAGGGTATCACAAAAAGCATTTGTAAGCTTCCTTGATTGAGATATTATGCTGTGGGCTGGTAACAACAATTCATTCAACCGTTACAGTCCAATTAGTTTTCTATCGGGGTTTCCCAGTACTTTTCATGAGTGGTAGTCATAGGCCGACATAGATAAGTGATGGTCGCTGTTGACTGTGTGGAAAGGTGTCAAGAACAGTGCATGATGCTGGTTGTGGGTGACTATTGATTGAGGTCACCCAGCAGATGTCAGGGGAGTAGTCTTGACCCCATCTCACTGAGTGAAAGGTGCAAAGCTGCTGAGGGACGTTCATCAGGGTGAGGTCATTACTAGATGCTCACCTTTATCTTTGTTCGATTATGAATAACCCCAGTCTGTTTGGTGGCTATTAAAGTTACCAATGTAGGTATCTGTGTGAGAAGGTGACGGAAGTAAGTTGTTTCCCAGGTTTCACTTGATGGCTTATAAATGTTTGCAATCTGTATAACATCACAATGTCTAGTGGATAAGAAGTGAGTTGCATCTAAGACGTTGTTACGAACATAAATAGCTTGGCTATGCTTTGCATGAAGTGCACAACATACTAAGTCCAATCCATTAATAGCGAAGCAACCAGCTTCATCTGCTGCAATGTGAGCTTCTTCAAGGCAAATTATGTTAAACTTGTGGCAGATAGCGATAACACTGATGATTAAACGCTTCACCGCTGAGAGACCCTCAACATTAAATTAAGGATTCGCAGCGCTGGGCCTGTGGTCTGAAAACCACCAGACTGGCTGGTGGAGCTGTCGTTGTCATTATTAGCTGATTGACCGAGATCTGAAGATTCTCTGTTTCCATCTGCTGGTTGCATTGCTTATTTCACCGATAAATCCATTACTCACAGGGGGCGTGACAAGAACTCTGAAGAATTGCCCCCCCCCCCAGTCAATCATTGAGCCACTTTACAGTAGGAGGTATTCAATGGAGACAGTGAAAGGTGGGCAACTTATTCCACTAGTGAGGGAAACCTGAATTCTAATTTGAAAAATTCCACTTTTTTGATTGTATATAGGACTCAACATTTGACCATGTATGTTTTGAATAAGTATTTAACAAGTTACACATTCCAAATGTCTGTCTTACTTGCCCTATATGTCCTATTTGTTAGTTTCCCAATTGTTTAAATCCTTAGAGTCACATGTGGCTTTCTGTTACAGTGCCATGTGTTCGCTGCAGTACATGTAGCCTTTGGGTGGCAAAGCAACAAGACATAATGCTTGACTCCTGGGATTTAATTAATTGGGAAAAATAGTAGACAACAGTGTCTGCTCCCACCTGATCTATGCCAATGACCTTTCTTCCTGTGTTTCTGGCCCCGATTAAATTACTCTCCAACTCACCTGCCTTCAAACCGCCCTCCAAGCAAAAACAAGTGATATCCAAGAATCACTGACAAATGTTCAAGATGATGTAATAATTCAGTAGAATATTCTCCCCCTTCAAACTTTGCACCTTTAATGGGCGCCTATCCCAATCATGTGGGTAATTTTCACTTTCAGCGTTTGGGCGATGAATTGGCAGAGTGAATCACCCATCATTGCATAATGATGAGAGAGAGGGAAACCGGGGAATTATAGACCAGTTAGCCTAACATCTGTTGTGGGGAAAATGCTGGAGTCTATATTTAAGGATAGGGTGACTGAACACCTCGAGAATTTTCAGTTAATCAGACAGAGCCAGCATGGATTTGTGAAAGGTAGGCCGTGCCTGACAAACCTGATTGAATTTTTTGAAGAGGTGACTAAAGTAGTGGACAGGGGAATGTCAATGGATGTTATTTATATGGACTTCCAGAAGGCATTTGATAAGGTCCCACATAAGAGACTGTTAGCTAAGATAGCAGCCCATGGAATCGAGGGAAAAGTACGGACTTGGTTAGGAAGTTGGCTGAGCAAAAGGCGACAGAGAGTAGGGATAATGGGTAGGTACTCACATTGGCAGGATGTGACCAGTGGAGTCCCGCAGGGATCTGTCTTGGGGCCTCAATTATTCACAATATTTATTAACGACTTAGTTGAGGGCATAGAAAGTCTCATATCTAAGTTTGCCGATGACACAAAGATTGGTGGCATTGTAAGCAGTGTAGATGAAAACACAAAATTACAAAACGATATTGATAGATTAGGTGAATGGGCAAAACTGTGGCAAATAGAATTCAATGTAGGCAAATGTGAGGTCATCCACTTTGGATCAAAAAAGGATAGAACAGGGTACTTTCTAAATGGTAAAAAGTTAAAAACAGTGGATGTCCAAAGGGACTTAGGGGTTCAGGTACATGGATCATTGAAGTGTCATGAACAGGTGCAGAAAATAATCAAGAAGGCAAATGGAATGCTGGCCTTTTTATCTGGAGGACTGGAGTACAAGGGGGCAGAAGTTATGCTGCAGCTATACAAAACCCTGGTTAGACCGCACCTGGAGTACTGTGAGCGGTTCTGGGCACCGCACCTTCGGAAGGACATATTGGCCCTGGAGGGAGTGCAGCGTAGGTTTACTAGAATGATACCCGGACTTCAAGGGTTAAGTTACGAGGAGAGATTACACAAATTGGGGTTGTATTCTCTAGAGTTTCGAAGATTAAGGGGTGATCTGATCGAAGTTTATAAGATATTAAGGGGAACAGATAGGGTGGATAGGGAGAAACTATTTCCGCTGGTTGGGGATTTTAGGAGTAGGGGGCACAGTCTAAAAATTAGAGGCAGACCTTTCAGGAGTGAGATTAGAAAACATTTCTACACACAAAGGGTTGTAGAAGTTTGGAACTCTCTTCCGCAAACGGCAATTGATATTAGCTCAATTGCTAAATTTAAATGTGAGATAGATAGCTTTTTGGCAACCAAAGGTATTAAGGGATATGGGCCAAAGGCGGGTATATGGAGCTAGATCACAGATCAGCCATGATCTTATCAAATGGCGGAGCAGGCACGAGGGGCTGAATGGCCTACTCCTGTTCCTATGTTCCATGTTCCTCAATGAAAATCAGACAGGTTCTATAACGGTTTTTATAGAGTAGCTAGGGAGAAACTGTTTCCACTGGCAGGAGGGTCGGTATCCAGAGGACACAGATTTAAGATAATTGGTAAAAGAACCAGAGGGGAAATTAGGAGATTTTTTTGTTATGCGTCGAGTTGTAATGATCTGGAATACACTGCCTGAAAGGGTGGTGGAAGTAGATTCAATCGTAACTTTCAAAAGGGAATTAGATAAATACTCGAAGGGTAAAAATTTACAGGCTATGGGGAAAGATCAGGGGAGTGGGATTAATTGGACAACTCTTTCAAAGAGCTGGCACAGGCATGATAGGCTGAATGGCCTTCTTCTGTGCTGTACGATTCTATGATTTTATAATGGGTGGGAGATCCGCTCTGCCAGTTTACCCATTAGTGGTGCAGGTAAAAATTATTCCCCTTTGTGAATGGAATTGAGTATTGATGAACTGATGGCCCATCTTGTTGCTGCTGAGCCACACATGGCAGGTATGGAGCCTGCTAAGGAGGTGTGCAGGTCCCTGTGTGGGCATGGCCCTAAAACAGAAACAGCAGGAAGGAATTATTACACACAGAATATTTACAAACAGTTTCTGATTCTGTACTTAAATTCAAACAGATCTAGTTTTAGCTAACGTCGCTGAGAAAATGATGTCACACTGTTTATTCAATCATAGAGAGCCCACTGGTTGTCGGTAGAATGCTTTAAACTAGCAAAGAAAATCACAAAAAAAAAAATTAGGACTAGATTTCAGTCGACACTCTTGAAAATAATTTATTATTACAGTGCTTGAGAAAAGTGTAACGTAAGTTTCGATCCAAGTTCTTTCTATAATAATGGAGAAATAGACAGAATACTACCCATGGTGCTCATTCACTAAATAAATACTGTATCGTATTTTCAGCTGCGTAAAAAGATACTTAGCACAGTTAACAGACACTACAACAGCCATTTTCTATCAGACCATCATTTTTTTTTTATTCGTTCACGGGATGTGGGCGTCGCTGGCGAGGCCAGCATTTATTGCCCATCCCTAATTGCCCTCGAGAAGGTGGTGGTGAGCCGCCTTCTTGAACCGCTGCAGTCCGTGTGGTGACGGTTCTCCCACAGTGCTGTTAGGATGGATATTGTCATGGATGTTGTCTATTAATAGTTAGATGTTGTGGGCATAGCATGAAAAAATTACCCCCAAATTTGCAGTTTTCAGCAACTGTGGCCCAGATTTTAGCTCCAAGCGGGTGGGTGGTGAGGTGGGTTGGAAACTCACCCGCTGCTATAGAAACCAGGCCCAGGTTATTTTAACTCCTGGACTCATGAACAAGTTGACCAGAAGTGGTATGTGACAGGATTGGGTACGGGGGACATCTTGCAGGGGTCTCCCGTTCGAGAAGTGGGGGCGGGGGTGGCAGGAGGGGAGTCTGAGGCAGGGTAGGCCTAAACTCTCCTTGAAGAGCCAGCCCCACAAAGGAAAGAAAAGCACTTACCTTTTTCGGCCTTTTCGGGGGCTGATTCTCCTCTGTCCTGAGTTGGCCTAGCAGGAAAGTGGCTCAGGCCTGAGTTAAAATTGCAGTTGAGTCCCAATGACGTCACCGGGACCCGAAATGCATATGTAAAGAAGGACCCCACCCAATTAGGGCAGATGTCCTTGTCGCCTGCTCAGGAGAGCACGTTAAAATCGCAGACGGCAGAATCCTGGCGGCTTCAAAGCAGGTAGTAACTCAGCCATTTTACCTCCTACATGTTCAGTTTCAACTGGGCGAAATTTTTCTTATTTTGTACTTAGCTAGCTTGTTCCAATATTGAAGTTATATTGTCCTGATGTACCTCTGTCAACTTCTAACCAAACATGTCAAGTGGATTGTTTATAATTAAGCCAGGGTACTTTGAATCAAATATTAAATAATAAAATGACCACTAACATAAACATCTATCTGTCCAAATTATTATAAAAACTTTATGTATGCACACAATTCCTGTCCATCAAGCTTTAGACACCCAAAATACTTTAGGCATCAATGCAAATTTCTTTTTAAAAAGTATAAAGAAACAAAGGTGGTGATTTGGAATATACAAACTCTCCAGCAACAGATTATACCAGAGTCACAATATCTCCAGCCTCTTAACAGACCTGTGTATGAACGCACCTTAACATTTACTTAACATCAAGTAGACTGTGTAGCCTTAAAGGGATACATACGTACACGTTAGCAGCAGAATTTTGTATTTTACATGGTATAATATTTCTATCCATTTAAACGGTGACTTAATATGATGAACACCAAGGAAAATTTGGCGGTAATATAATATAAATGGTCTGCGCACACTCCTGTCCATTACACTTTTGACATCAAACATCCTGCATCACTGGTATCACTCTCTGGGTCTCCAGTGCACTTTGTTTGAAAACAGCACGAGAGAAAAGTGTAATCTAAGTAGAATTCAATCCAGTTTCTTTCTGAAGTATGATACGCAAAAAGCTTGTGCGTCCAGAAAGTTTTTATGGATATACTGGCTCAAATTTCAGATTTGATAAAAGTTCCAAAATACTGTGCAGTAAAAATATAATTTGATCAGTCACTTAAGTCAGTAGCCCTGATAGAATCATAGAATCATAGAAAGGTTACAGCATGGAAGGAGGCCATTTGGCCCATCGAGTCCACGCCAGCTATTTGCAAGAGCAATCTAGCTAGTCCCACTCCCCCGCCTATCCCCATAGCCCTGTAAATTTTTTCCTTTCAAGTACTTATCCCGCTCCCTTTTGAAGGCCATGATTGAATCTGCCACCACCACCTCCTCAGGCAGTGCATTCCAGATCCTAACCACTCGCTGTGTAAAAAGGTTTTTCCTCATGTCACCTTTGGCTCTTTTGCCAATTTTAAATCTATGTCCTCTGGTTCTTGACCCTTCCACCAATGGGTACAGTTTCTTTCTATCTACTCTGTTTAGACCCTTCATGATTTTGAATACCTCAATCAAATCTCATCTTAAAACTTCTCTGCTCTAAGGAGAACAACCCCAGCTTCTCCAGTCTATCCACGTAACTGAAGTCCCCCATCCCTGGAATCATTCCAGTAAATCTTTTCTGCACCTCGAAGGCCTTCACATCTTTCCTAAAGTGCGGTGCCCAGAACTGGACACAATACTCCAGTTCTGGACAAATCAGTGTTTGATAAAGGTTTATCATGACTTCCATACTTTTCTACTCTATGCCTCTATTTATAAAGCCCAGGATCTCGTACGCTTTTTGAACCGCTTTCTCAACCTGCCCTGCCACCTTCAACGATTTGTGCGCATATACCCCCAGATCTTTCTGTTCCTGTACCCCTTTTAGAGTTGTGCCCTCTAGTTTATATTGCCTCTCCTCGTTCTTCCTACCGAAATGTATCACTTCGCATTTTTCTGCGTTAAATTTCATCTGCCACATGTGCACCCATTCCACCAGCCTGTCTATATCCTCTTTTTTTTATTCGTTCATGGGATGTGGGCGTCGCTGGAAAGGCCAGCATTTATTGCCCATCCCTAATTGCCCTTGAGAAGGTGGTGGTGAGCCGCCTTCTTGAACCGCTGCAGTCCGTGTGGTGAAGGTTCTCCCACAGTGCTGTTAGGAAGGGAGTTCCAGGAATTTGACCCAGCGACAATGAAGGAACGGCGATATATTTCCAAGTCGGGATGGTGTGTGACTTGGGGGGGAAACGTGCAGGTGGTGTTGTTCCCATGTGCCTGCTGCCCTTTTCCTTCTAGGTGGTAGAGGTCGGGGGTTTGGGAGGTGCTGTTGAAAAAGCCTTGGCAAGTTGCTGCAGTGCATCCTGTGGATGGTACACACTGCAGCCACGGTGCACCGGTGTTGAAGGTAGTAATCTCAGGATTGCTACCAGTGCCACGGGTTAGTCAGAGTAGGAATGACAGGATAGCTAAGATGAATACGTGGCTTGAGAGATGGTGCAAGAGGGAGGGATTCAAATTCCTGGGCCATTGGAACTGGTTCTGGGGGAGGTGGGACCAGTACAAATTGGACGGTCTGCATCTGGGCGGGACTGGAACCAATGTCCTAGGGGGAGTGTTTGCCAGTGCTGTTGGGGAGGGTTTAAACTAATGTGGCAGGGGGATGGGAACCGATGCAGGAAGTCAGTGGGAAATAAAGTGATGACAGAAACAAAAGGCAGTAAGGGAGAGTGCACAGAACATGACCGGACAGATGGTCTGAGAAAGCAGGGCAAAGACCAAGGGAAGTCTAGATTAAACTGCATTTATTTCAATGCAAGAAATCTGATGGGCAAGGCAGATGAACTCAGGGCATGGATGGGTACATGGGACTGGGATGTTATAGCTATTACTGAAACATGGATAAGGGAGGGGCAGGACTGGCAGCTCAATGTTCCAGGGTACAGATGCTATAGGAAAGATAGAGCAGGAGGTAAGAGAGGAGGGGGAGTTGCGTTCTTGATTAGGGAGAACATCACGGCAGTAGTGAGAGGGGATATATCCGAGGGTTCGCCCACTGAGTCTATATGGGTAGAACTGAAAAATAAGAAGGGAGAGATCACTTTGATCGGATTGTACTACAGACCCCCAAATAGTCAACGGGAAATTGAGGAGCAAATATGTAAGGAGATTACAGACAGCTGCAAGAAAAATAGGGTGGTAATAGTAGGGGACTTTAACTTTCCCAACATTGACTGGGACAGCCATAGCATTAGGGGCTTGGATGGAGAGAAATTTGTTGAGTGTATTCAGGAGGAATTTCTCATTCAGTATGTGGATGGCCCGACTAGAGAGGGGGCAAAACTTGACCTCCTCTTGGGAAATAAGGAAGGGCAGGTGACAGAAGTGTTAGTGAGGGATCACTTTGGGACCAGTGATCATAATTCCATTAGTTTCAAGATAGCTATGGAGAAGGATAGGTCTGGCCCAAAAGTTAAAATTCTAAATTGGGGAAAGGCCAATTTTGATGGTATTAGACAGGAACTTTCAGAAGTTGATTGGGAGAGTCTGTTGGCAGGCAAAGGGACGTCTGGTAAGTGGGAGGCTTTCAAAAGTGTGTTAACCAGGGTTCAGGGTAAGCACATTCCTTATAAAGTGAAGGGCAAGGCTGGTAGAAGTAGGGAACCTTGGATGACTCGGGAGATTGAGGCACTAGTCAAAAAGAAGAAGGAGGCATATGACATGCATAGGCAGCTGGGATCAAGTGGATCCCTTGAAGAGTATAGAGATTGCCGGAGTAGAGTTAAGAGAGAAATCAGGAGGGCAAAAAGGGGATATGAGATTGCTTTGGCAGATCAGGCAAAGGTGAATCCAAAGAGCTTCTACAAATACATAAAGGGCAAAAGGGTAACTAGGGAGAGAGTAGGGCCTCTTAAGGATCAACAAGGTCATCTATGTGCGGAACCACAAGAGATGGGTGAGATCCTGAATGAATATTTCACATCGGTATTTACGGTTGAGAAAGGCATGGATGTTAGGGAACTTGGGGAAATAAATAGTGATGTCTTGAGGAGTGTACATATTACAAAGAGGGAGGTGCTGGAAGTCTTAACGCGCATCAAGGTAGATAAATCTCCGGGACCTGATGAAATGTATCCCAGGACGTTATGGGAGGTTAGGGAGGAAATTGCGGGTCCCCTAGCAGAGATATTTGAATCATCCACCGCTACAGGTGAGGTGCCTGAAGATTGGAGGGTAGCAAATGTTGTGCCTTTGTTTAAGAAGGGCGGCAGGGAAAAGCCTGGGAACTACAGACCAGTGAGCCTGACATCTGTAGTGGGTAAGTTGTTAGAGGGTATTCTGAGGGACAGGATCTACAGGCATTTGGAGAGGCAGGGACTAATTAGGAACAGTCAGCATGGTTTTGTGAGAGGAAAATCATGTCTCACGAATTTGATTGAGTTTTTTGAAGGGGTAACCAAGAAGATAGATGAGGGCTGTGCAGTAGACGTGGTCTACATGGACTTCAGCAAAGCATTTGACAAGGTACCGCAAGGTAGGTTGTTACATAAGGTTAAATCTCATGGGATCCAAGGTGAGGTAGCCAATTGGATACAAAATTGGCTTGACGACAGAAGACAGAGGGTGGTTGTAGAGGGTTGTTTTTCAAACTGGATGCCTGTGTCCAGCGGTGTGCCTCAGGGATCGGTGCTGGGTCCGCTGTTATTTGTTATTTATATTAATGATTTGGATGAGAATTTAGGAGGCATGGTTAGTAAGTTTGCAGATGACACCAAGATTGGTGGCATTGTGGACAGTGAAGAAGGTTATCTAGGATTGCAACGGGATCTTGATAAATTGGGCCAGTGGGCCGATGAATGGCAGATGGAGTTTAATTTAGATAAATGTGAGGTGATGCATTTTGGTAGATCGAATCGGGCCAGGACCTACTCCGTTAATGGTAGGGCGTTGGGGAGAGTTATAGAACAAAGAGATCTGGGAGTACAGATTCATAGCTCCTTGAAAGTGGAGTCACAGGTGGATAGGGTGGTGAAGAAGGCATTCAGCATGCTTGGTTTCATTGGTCAGAACATTGAATGCAGGAGTTGGGATGTCTTGTTGAAGTTTTACAGGGCATTGGTGAGGCCACACTTGGAGTACTGTGTACAGTTCTGGTCACCCTATTATAGAAAGGATATTATTAAACTAGAAAGAGTGCAGAAAAGATTTACGAGGATGCTACCGGGACTTGATGGTTTGACTTACAGGGAGAGGTTAGACAGACTGGGACTTTTTTCCCTGGAGAGTAGGAGGTTAAGGGGAGATCTTATAGAAGTCTATAAAATAATGAGGGGCATAGATAAGGTCGATAGTCAAAATCTTTTCCCAAAGGTAGGGGAGTCTATAACGAGGGGGCACAGATTTAAGGTGAGAGGGGAGAGATACAAAAGGGTCCAGAGGGGCAATTTTTTCATTCAAAGGGTGGTGAGTGTCTGGAACGAGCTGCCAGAGGCAGTAGTAGAGGCGGGTACAATTTTGTCTTTTAAAAAGCATTTGGACAGTTACATGGGTAAGATGGGTATAGAGGGATATGGGCCAAGTGCAGGCAATTGGGACTAGCTTAGTGGTATAAACTGGGCGACATGGACATGTTGGGCCGAAGGGCCTGTTTCCATGTTGTAACTTCTATGATTCTATGATTCTATGAATGTTTAGGGTGGTGGATGGAGTGCCAGTCAAACGGGCTGCTTTGTCCTGGATGGTATCGAGCTTCGTGAGTGTTGTTGGAGCTGCACTCATCCAGACAAGTGGAGAGTATTCCATCACACTCCTGACTTGTGCCTTGTGGATGGTGGAAAGGATTTGGGGAGTCAGGAGGTGAGTCACTCGTCACAGAATACCCAGCCTCTGACCTGCTCTTGCAGGCCACAGTATTTATATGGCTGGTCCAGTTAAGTTTCTGGTCAATGGTGACCCCCAGGATGTTGATAGTGGGGGATTCGGTGATGGTAATGCCGTTGAATGTCAAGGGGGGGTGGTTAGACTCTCTCTTGTTGGAGATGGTCATTGCCTGGCACTTGTCTGGCATGAATGTTACTTGCCACTTATCAGCCCAAGCCTGGATGCTGTCCAGGTCTTGCTGCATGCGGGCACGGACTGCTGATTTATCTGAGGGGTTGCAAATGGAACTGAACACTATGCAATCATCAGCGAACATTCCCATTTCTGACCTTATGATGGAGGGAAGGTCATTGATGAAGCAGCTGAAAATGATTGGGCCTAGGACACTGCCCTGAGGAACTCCTGCAGCAATGTCCTGGGGCTGAGATGATTGGTCTCCAACAACCACTACCGTCTTCCTTTGTGCTAGGTATGACTCCAGCCACTGGAGAGTTTTCCCCCTGATTCCCATTGACTTCAATTTATTAGGGCTCCTTAGTGCCACACTCGGTCAAATGCTGCCTTGATGTCAAGGGCAGTCATTCTCACCTCACCTCGAGAATTCAGCTCTTTTGTCCATGTTTGGACCAAGGCTGTAATGAGGTCTGGAGCCGAGTGGTCCTGGCAGAACCCAAGCTGAGCATCGGTGAGCAGGTTATTGGTGAGTAAGTGCCACTTGATAGCACTGTCGACAACACCTTCCATCACTTTGCTGATGATTGAGAGTAGACTGATGGGGCGGTAATTGGCCGGATTGGATTTGTCCTGCTTTTTGTGGACAGGACATACCTGGGCAATTTTCCACATTGTCGGGAAGATGCCAGTGTTGTAGCTGTACTGGAACAGTTTGGCTAGAGGCGCGGCTAGTTCTGGAGCACAAGTGTTCAGCACTACAGCCGGGATGTTGTTGGGGCCCATAGCCTTTGCTGTATCCAGTGCACTCAGCCGTTTCTTGATATCACGTGGAGTGAATCGAATTGGCTGAAGACTGGCTTCTGAGGTGGTGGGGATATCGGGAGGAGGCCGAGATGGATCATCCACTTGGCACTTCTGGCTGAAGATGGTTGCAAATGCTTCAGCCTTGTCTTTTGCACTCACGTGCTGGACTCCGCCATCATTGAGGATGGGGATGTTTATGGAGCCTCCTCCTCCCGTTAGTTGTTTAATTGTCCACCACCATTCACGACAGGATGTGGCAGGAATGCAGAGCTTTGATCTGATCCGTTGGTTGTAGAATCGCTTAGCTCTGTCTATAGCATGTTGCTTCCGCAGTTTAGCATGCATGTAGTCCTGAGTTGTAGCTTCACCAGGTTGGCACCTCATTTTTAGGTACGCCTGGTGCTGCTCCTGGCATGCTCTTCTACACTCCTCATTGAACCAAGGTTGATCCCCTGGCTTGTTGGTAATGGTAGAGTGAGGAATATGCCAGGCCATGAGGTTACAGATTGTGCTGGAATACAATTCTGCTGCTGCTGATGGCCCACAGCGCCTCATGGATGCCCAGTTTTGAGCTGCTAGATCTGTTCTGAATCTATCCCATTTAGCACGGTGATAGTGCCACACAACACGTTGGATGGTGTCCTCAGTGCGAAGACGGGACATCATCAAAACGAGGACTGTGCAGTGGTCATTCCTACCAATACTGTCATGGACAGATGCATCTGCGACAGGTAGATTGGTGAGGACGAAGTCAAGTAGGTTTTTCCCTCGTGTTGCTTCGTTCACCACCTGCCACAGGCCCAGTTTGGCAGCTATGTCCTTCAGGACTCGGCCAGCTCGGTCAGTAGTGGTGCTACCGAGCCATTCTTGGTGATGGACATTGAAGTCCCCCACCCAGAGTACATTCTGTGCCCTTGCTACCCTCAGTGCTTCCTCCAAGTTGTGCTCAACATGGAGGAGGACTGATTCATCAGCTGAGGGAGGACGGTAGGTAGTAATCAGCAGGAGGTTTCCTTGCCCATGTTTGACCTGATGCCATGAGATTTCATGGGGTCCGGAGTCAATGTTGAGGACTCCCAGGGCCACTCCCTCCTGACTGTATATCACTGTACCGCCTACTCTGGTCGGTCTGTCCTGCCGGTGGGACAGGACATACCCAGGGATGGTGATGGAAGAGTCTGGGACGTTGGCTGAAAGGTATGATTCTGTGAGTATGGCTGTGTCAGGCTGTTGCTTGACTAGTCTGTGGGACAGCTCTCCCAATTTTGGCACAAGTCCCCAGATGTTAGTGAGGAGGACTTTGCAGGGTCAACTGGGCTTGGTTTGCCTTTGTCATGTCCGGTGCCTAGTGGTCCGATGCTGGGTGGTCCGTCCGGTTTTATTCTTATTATGACTTTTTTTTAGCAAGATTTTACAACTGAGTGGCTTGCTAGGCCATTTCAGAAGGCAGTTGAGAATCAACCACATTGCTGTGGGTCTGGAGTCACATATAGGCCAGACCGGATAAGGACGGCAAGTTTCCTTCCGTAAAGAACATTAGTGAACCAGATGGGTTTTTACGACAACTGAAAGCCGATAAATCCCCAAGGCCTGATAACCTGCATCCCAGAGTACTAAAACAGGTCGCCATGGAAATAGTGGATGCATTAGTTGGCATCTTCGAAAATTCTATAGATTATGGAACAGTTCCTGCAGATTGGAGGGTAGCAAATGTAACCCCACTATTTAAAAAAGGAGGGAGAGAGAAAACAGGGAACTACAGAACGGTTCGCTTAACATCAGTAGTAGGGAAAATGTTAGAGTCCATTATAAAGGATGTGACAACAGGACATTTAGAAAATATCAATGGGATTAGACAAAGTCAACATGGATTTATGAAAGGAAAATCATGTTTGACAAACCTACTGGAGTTTTTTGAGGATCTAATTGGTAGAATAGATAAGGGAGAACCAGTGGATGTGGTTTATTTGGATTTCCAGAAGGCCTTTGATAAAGTCCCACATAAGAGGTTAGTGTGCAAAATTAGAGCACATGGCATTGGTGGTAATATACTGGCATGGATTGAAAATTGGTTAACAGACAGGAAACAGAGAGTCGGAATAAATGGATCTTTTTCAGGGTGGCAGGAAGTGACTAGTGGGGTACCGCAGGGATCAGAGCTTGGGCCCCAGCTATTCACAATACATATCAATGATTTGGATGAGGGAACCAAATGTAACATTTCCAAGTTTGCTGACGACACAAAACTAGGTGGGATTGTGAGTTGTGAGGAGGATGCAAAGAGACTTCAAGGCGATTTAGATAAGTTGAGTGAGTGGGCAAATACATGGCAGATGCAGTATAATGTGGATAAATGTGAAGTTATCCACTGCAGAAGGAAAAACAGAAAGGCAGAGTATTATTTAAATGGTGATAGATTGGGAAATGCTGATGTACAAAGGGACCTGGGTGTCTTTGTACACCCGTCACTGAAAGCAAACATGCAGGTGCAGCAAGCAGCTAGGAAGGCAAATGGTATGTTGGCCTTCATTGCAAGAGGATTTGAGTACAGGAGTTATACAGGGCCTTGGTGAGACCACACCTGCAGTTTTGGTCTCCTTACCTAAGAAAGGATGTACTTGCCATAGAGGGAGCGCAGCAAAGGTTCACTAGTCTGATTCCTGGGATGGCAGGACTGACGTATGAGGAGAGATTCGGTCGACTAGGCCTGTATTCACTCGAGTTTAGAAGAATGAGAGGGGATCTCATTGAAACATATAAAATTCTGACAGGGCTAGACAGACTGGATGCAGGGAGGATGTTTCCCCTGGTTGGGGTTTCCAGAACGAGGGGTCACAGTCTCAGGATAGGGGGTAGGACATTTAGGACAGATGAGGAGAAATTTCTTCACTCAGAGGGTGGTGAACCTGTGGAATTCTTTACCACAGAAGGCTGTGGAGGCCAAGTCACTGAATATATTTAAGAAGGAGGTAGATAGATTTCTGGACACAAAAGGCATCAGGGAGTAAGGGGAGAGAGCGGCAATATTGTATTGAGATAGAGGATCAGCCATGATCATATTGAATGGCGGACGAGGCTAGAAGGGCCGAATGGCCCACTCCTGCTCGTATTTTCTGTTTCTGTGTTTCTACAGGACACAACTTGTCTCAAAGACCAAGAATTATCAGGATGGTGAGGCACTAATCCACAGTCATTTATAAGACTGTGCCTTCTTCACAGTACCAAAAATAATGCTGCTTTGTCGCCAGGAGATGGCTCGTGGTGCTTTGGAGTCCACAAGTTAACTGTTGAGAATCTTGATTTTAACAATGAGGTGGGATCTCAGCGGGTGTGAAACCTGGAAAAAATTTTCGTACGTGTTCCCGAGCGATCGTGACTCAATCGAAGCCACTTAACTCAACTTCCGGGTTTCGCATCCTCAAACTGCATAGTGGGCGTATGACGCGATTTAAAGCCCACTACTTAAAAGGCCAATGAAACAATGCATTTTGAAGGTTAAAGAAGGAAAAGGAAGAATGGAACGTCAGAGAGCAAAGCCAGCACCCAGGTTCTCGGATGCCGCCCTGGAGACGCTACTGGCTGTTGTGAGAAACAGGAGGGAGGTGCTATACCCACCTGACAGGAGTAGGTCACCTGGTTCTGCCACCTAGAAGGCGTGGAGGTGGCAGAACAGATCAGCAGCAGGAGTACGGTGCCCCGGTTGTGTCTGCAGTGCAGGAAGCGATTTAATGACCTAACTAGGTCAGGAAAAGTGAGTAGTTACTGATTGACCTGCATTCTGTGGTGAATATCACCCCCCCTCACACTGCCCTGCAAAGCCTACTCCATCACATCACTCCTCACACCCACTTAAGGCTCAGTGTCAGGTTACCTTCACTTTCTGTGCACTTCTTCACCTCCCCATTTGTGCACCCACCTAGGAACATAAGAACATAGGAACAGGAGTGGGCCATTCAGCCCCTCCTGCCTGCTCCGCCATTTGATAAGATCATGGCTGATCTGTGATCTAACTCCATATCCCTTAATACCTTTGGTTGCCAAAAAGCTATCTATCTCACATTTAAATTTAGCAATTGAGCTAGTATCAATTGCCGTTTGCGGAAGAGAGTTCCAAACTTCTACCACCCTTTGTGTGTAGAAATGTTTTCTAATCTCGCTCCTGAAAGGTCTGGCTCTAATTTTTAGACTGTGCCCCCTACTCCTAAAATCCCCAACCAGCGGAAATAGTTTCTCTCTATCCACCCTATCTGTTCCCCTTAATATCTTATAAACTTCGATCAGATCACCCCTTAACCTTCTAAACTCTAGAGAATACAACCCCAATTTGTGTAATCTCTCCTCGTAACTTAACCCTTGAAGTCCGGGTATCATTCTAGTAAACCTATGCTGCACTCCCTCCAAGGCCAATATGTCCTTCCGAAGGTGCGGTGCCCAGAACTGCTCACAGTACTCCAGGTGCGGTCTAACCAGGGTTTTGTATAACTGCAGCATAACTTCTGCCCCCTTGTACTCTAGTCCTCGAGATATAAAGGCCAACATTCCATTAGCCGCCTTGATTATTTTCTGTATCTGTTCATGACACTTCAATGATCTATGTACCTTAACCCCTAAGTCCCTTTGGACATCCACTGTTTTTAACTTTTTACCATTTAGAAAGTACCCTGTTCTATCCTTTTTTGATCCAAAGTGGATGACCTCACATTTGTCTACATTGAACTCCATCTGCCACAGTTTTGCCCATTCACCTAATCTATCAATATCGCTTTGTAATTTTGTTTTCATCTACACTGCTTACAATGCCACCAATCTTTGTGTCATCGGCAAACTTAGAGATGAGACTTTCTATGCCTTCATCTAAGTCGTTAATAAATATTGTGAATAATTGAGGCCCCAAGACAGATCCCTGCGGGACTCCACTGGTCACATCCTGCCAATGTGAGTACCTAACCATTATCCCTACTCTCTGTCGCCTTTCGCTCAGCCAATTTCCTAACCAAGTCCATACTTTTCCCTCGATTCCATGGGCTTCTAACTTAGCTAACAGTTTCTTACGTGGGACCTTATCAAATGCCTTCTGGAAGTCCATATAAATAACATCCATTGACATTCCCCTGTCCACTACCTTAGTCACCTCTTCAAAAAATTCAATCAGGTTTGTCAGGCACGACCTACCTTTCACAAATCCATGCTGGCTCTCTCTGATTAACTGAAAATTCTCGAGGTGTTCAGTCACCCAATCCTTAATTATAGACTCCAGTATTTTCCCCACAACAGATGTTAGGCTAACTGGTCTATAATTTCCCCGTTTCCCTCTCTCTCCTTTCTTAAAAAGCGGAGTGACATGTGCAGTTTTCCAATCCAGAGGGACAGTTCCTGAATCTAGAGAACTTTGAAAGATTATAGTTAGGGCATCTGCAATCTGCTCACCTACTTCCTTTAAAACCCTGGGATGGAAACCATCTGGTCCTGGGGATTTGTCACTCTTTAGTGCAATTATTTTCTTCATTACTGTTGCTTTACTTATGTTAATTTTATCGAGTCCCTGTCCCCAATTCATTATTAGTTTTCTTAGGATTTCCGGCATGCTATCCTCTTTTTTGACTGTAAATACTGACGCAAAGTAATTGTTCAACATGTCCCCATTGTCAATGACAATATCCCCACTTTCAGTTTTTAAGGGGCCAACACTGCTCCTGACCACCCTCTTTTTCCTAATATAACTATAAAAGTTCTTCATATTGGTTTTGATATCCCTTGCGAGTTTCTTTTCATACTCTCTTTTTGTAGCTCTGAATATCTGTTTTGTGACCCTTTGTTCATCTTTGTATCTTTCCCATTCGCCAGGATCTGTGCCATTTTTGCCTTTTTGTATGCCCTTTCCTTATGTATTATACTGTCCCTTACCTCTTTAGTTGTCCATGGCTGTTTTTTTTGGCAAGTAGAGTTCTTGCCCCTCAGGGGTATAAACCGATTCTGTATCACGTTAAATGTTTCTTTAAACATTTCCCACTGATCATCAGTCGTTTTACTCATTAACAGATTTGCCCAGTTTACTGTGGACAGTCTCTGTCTCATCCCATTGAAGTCGGCCTTGCCCAAGTCTAGAATCTTAGCAGCTGATTCACTTTTTTCCCTTTCAAACACTACCTTGAACTCGATCATGTTATGATCACTATTGGATAGATGTTCACGCACAGTTAAGCTGTTAACTAAATCTGGTTCATTACTCATTACTAAATCTAGTATGGCTTGCCCCCTTGTTGCCTCTAGGACATACTGCTGTAGAAAACTATCCCGGACACACTCAAGAAATTCACTACCTTTCTGACAGTTGCTAGTCTGCTTTTCCCAATCTATGCGAAGGTTAAAGTCCCCCATTAAGACCACTATGCCTTTCTTATACGCTTGTCTAATCTCTGCATTTATACAATCTAGCACTTCAGAGCTGCTGCCAGGGCTCCGATATACAACTCCCACTATAGTCTTAGATCTCTCACTAACACAAATCTTGATACAATGTGATCAATCTATCTGATAGTCACCATCTGATGCATCTGCTTCATTTTCATCCTGACCCAAAGCAATGCATCCATCGGGTGACCACGTCACCCTCACTCATACGTCTCTACTCTCTCCCCTTGTTGGAGAAGGGAGTGCAAAATGCATGGGAGAGGAGTCGGACTGGAGGGGGGCCTCAACAAATCATGGCCCTTACAGAGGCGGAGGAGGAGGCCTTGGAAATAAGCCGAATGCTGGAGTGCCTGGTCGTTGGAGATGCCGAGACTGGCACCCCGCAAACGTCTGGTGACAGAACTTTTGCGATGATTCTTAATATTGTTGTACGTTCTCTTCCAGGGCTATCAAGGATTGAAGACGTGGGCGAGGGCGACTCCCCAGAGGAGCTCCCAGCCTCTGAGGGCGCATCGTCACATCTTAGTGAGCCATGCACCAGCGCAGATACTCATACCTCAGTGGGTCCTATTAGAGAGGTAGTTGGGTTGTCACCTGGTGAGTCACGACACACAAGTGAGCACGAGCAAACACTGGTGACAGGGGCAGCGGTGGAGAGTCTGTGTCGGTGGGCGCACTCCTTTCGAAGCTCTGCTCAGCTTGGCACTGATGCTGAACCCCAGGGGCCATCCCTGAAAAGGAAAATGATAGAGGTACAGACGCACCTTTGCTACATACTGGAAGACTTGCCACGCTCAGTAGCGGAGAGGATGGAGGAGTCCACCTTCAGCATTAGTGGACTGGTGGCGCGGGTACATGCGGGAATGTCTGCGATGGAGAGAATAGCAGCCTCCATTGAGCTTCAAGCACGGCTCACAAATGAGTCCATTCAGGCCTTGGCAATGGCCGTGCGGACTTGGGGTGAACAACATTCTGCCACCTTAAACAGGCAGACAGATTCATTAGCACTGGCCTTACAAGGTATCACACATGTCCTTCAAGCTGTAGGAGTGATGTGGCTCTGGCCCAGGAGAGGGATGATGGCAAAAGGGGACATGAAAGTGGGGACCCCACTCAAAGTGCTTCCATCTCTCACCTGTTGCCCCCCCCAACCAACACCCGCCATGCTGCCTCTTCTCCCAATGGCCGAGTCTGCTGCTGCACAGGTGCAGGTAGAGCAGTCTTTGGCAGCTATTCAACGCAGAGTAGGAATGACACTCGGACCAAGCAGTTCTTCTTTCCTCAATTTTTTTTTATCCGGTAGGGTGTCATGTATAATATTCCACAGATAATCTCCACACACAGAGTGAAGAGCACAGGCAACTTGAAACGTTAGTCAGTGTTAACTGAATAAGAACCTTTCTTTCATCTAGAAAAGAGAAGGCTAAGGGTTGACCTAACAGAAGTCTTTAAAATTATGAACGAGTTTGATAGGGTAGATGTGGAGAGGATGTTTCCATGTGGAGGGAGGGATGCAGTGGTGTTCCCCAGGGGTCGGTACTAGGACCACTGCTATTTTTTATATATATTAATGGCTTGGACTTGGGTGTAAAGGGCACAATTTCAAAATTTGCAGTGGGGACCCACTCAAAGCGCTCCCACCTCTCACCTGTTGCCGCCCCCCACCCCGTTAACCGGTACCCGCAATGCTGCCTCTTCTCCCAATGACCAAGTCTGCCTCTGCACAGGGGCAGGTGGAGCAGTCTTTGGCGGCTATTGAAAGCTATCAAAATTGAAGCCCATGGAATAAAAGGGGCAGCATGGATACGAAATTGGCTAAGGGGTCATAAATGTAAGATAGTCACTAATAAATCCAATAAGGAATGCAGGAGAAACCTCTTTACCTAGAGAGTGGTTAGAATGTGGAACTTGCTGCCACATGGAGTGGTTGAGGCGAATAGCATAGATGCATTTAAGGGGAAGCTAGATAAGTACACGTACTAGAAAAGTACATAAGAGGGAGAAAGGAATGGAAGGATATGCTGATAGGGTGAGATGAAGAGAGGTGGGAGGAGACTTGTGTGGAGCATAAACTGCGGCAAAGACCTGTTGGGCTGAATGGCCTGTTTCTGTGCTGTTAATTCCATGTGATTTGTCCCAACAAGGAAAATACATATTCCTCCTCTTCATTATTCTAACGCATGTACACTTGACAATCTGACAGATAACTAATATGTTTTATGCTGAGTATTATAAGCTTCTACTGCATAGGAGTTATCAATGCTTTTTGCCTTTTTTAAATATTGACAATTAGGTGGTACGGACTGGGAGTCATGCAAAAGTTAGACAGATGTCAGATTGATACTACAAGTGAGAACCAGGCTGAATTTAGAAAGTATAGAGGAGCAGTGAAAAAGGAAGAGGGACAAAGAAGGAGTATGAGAATAGACTGGCGGCAAACATAAAAAGGAATCCAAAAGTCTTCTATAGGCATATAAATAGTAAATGGGTAGCAAGGAGGGGTGGGGCCGATTAGGGACCAAAAAGGAGATCTACGCATGGAGGCAGAGGGCATGGTTGAGGTCATAATCTTCCAATCCTCCTTGGATATGGGGGTGGTGCCTGAGGACTGGAGAATTGCAAATGTTACACCCTTGTTCAAAAAAGGGTGTAAGGATGAACCCAGCAACTACAGGCCAGTCAATTTAACCTCAGTGGTGGGGAAGCTTTTAGAAACGATAATCTGGGACAAAATTAATAGTCACTTGGACAAGTGTGGATTAATAAAGGAAAGCCAGCACGGATTTGTTAAAGGCAAATCGTGTTTAACTAACTTGATTGAGTTTTTTGATGAGGTAACAGAGAGGGTCGATGAGGGCAATGCGGTTGATGTAGTGTATATGGACTTTCAAAAGACGTTTGATAAAGTGCCACATAATAGGCTTGTCAGCAAAATTGAAGCCCATGGAACAAAAGGGGCAGTGGCAGCATGGATACGAAATTGGCTATGTGACAGGAAACAGGCAGTAGTAGTGAACGATTGTTTTTCGGACTGGAGGAAGATATACAGTGGTGTTCCCCAGAGGTCGGTACTCGGGCCACTGCTATTTTTGATATATATTAAGGAAATTTGCAGATGACACAAAACTTGTAAGTGTAGTAAACAGTGAAGAGGATAGTCGTAGATTTCAAGAAGACATAGACAGGCTGGTGTAAAGGGCGGACACATGGCAAATGAAATTTAACACAGAGAAGTGTAAAGTGATAAATTTTGGCAGGAAGAACGAGGAGAGGCAATATAAACTAAATGGTACAATTCTAAAGGGGGTGCAGGAACATAGAGACCTGGAGGTATATGTGCACAAATCTTTGAAGGTGGCAGGACAGGTTGAGAAAGCTGTTAAAAAAGCATACGGGATCCTGGGCTTTATAAATAGAGGCATAGAGTACAAAAGCAAGGAAGAACCTTTATAAAACACTGGTTCAGTCACAACTGGAGTATTGTGTCCAATTCTGGGCATTACACTTTAGGAA
Organism: Heptranchias perlo; assembly: GCF_035084215.1. Taxonomy (NCBI): domain Eukaryota; kingdom Metazoa; phylum Chordata; class Chondrichthyes; order Hexanchiformes; family Hexanchidae; genus Heptranchias; species Heptranchias perlo. The sequence goes on from NC_090332.1 coordinate 59,933,389, forward strand.
GAATGTAAAGGCCTTAGTGAGGATGCAGAAAAGATTTACTAGAATGGTTCCAGGGATGAGGGACTTCAGTTACATGGATAGACTGGAGAAGCTGGGGTTGTTCTCCTTAGAGCAGTGAAGATTAAGAGGAGATTTGATAGAAATGTTCAAAATCATGAAGAGGGTTTACATAAAGTAAATAAAGAGAAACTGTTCCCATTGGTGGAAGGGTCGAGAACCAGAGGACACAGATTTAGGGTGATTCATAGAATCATAGAATCATAGAAGTTACAACATGGAAACAGGCCCTTCGGCCCAACATGTCCATGTCGCCCAGTTTATACCACTAAGCTAGTCCCAATTGCCTGCACTTGGCCCATATCCCTCTATACCCATCTTACCCATGTAACTGTCCCAATGCTTTTTAAAAGACAAAATTGTACCCGCCTCTACTACTGCCTCTGGCAGCTCGTTCCAGACACTCACCACCCTTTGAGTGAAAAAATTGCCCCTCTGGACCCTTTTGTATCTCTCCCCTCTCACCTTAAATCTATGCCCCCTCGTTATAGACTCCCCTACCTTTGGGAAAAGATTTTGACTATCGACCTTATCTATGCCCCTCATTATTTTATAGACTTCGATAAGATCACCCCTTAACCTCCTGCTCTCCAGGGAAAAAAGTCCCAGTCTGTCTAACCTCTCCCTGTAAGTCAAACCATCAAGTCCCGGTAGCATCCTCGTAAATCTTTTCTGCACTCTTTCTAGTTTAATAATATCCTTTCTATAATAGGGTGACCAGAACTGTACACAGTACTCCAAGTGTGACCTCACCAATGCCCTGTACAACTTCAACAAGACATCCCAACTCCTGCATTCAATGTTCTGACCAATGAAACCAAGCATGCTGAATGCCTTCTTCACTACCCTATCCACCTGTGACTCCACTTTCAAGGAGCTATGAATCTGTACTCCCAGATCTCTTTGTTCTATAACTCTCCCCAACGCCCTACCATTAACGGAGTAGGTCCTGGCCCGATTCGATCTACCAAAATGCATCACCTCACATTTATCTAAATTAAACTCCATCTGCCATTCATCGGCCCACTGGCCCAATTTATCAAGATCCCGTTGCAATCCTAGATAACCTTCTTCACTGTCCACAATGCCACCAATCTTGGTGTCATCTGCAAACTTACTAACCATGCCTCCTAAATTCTCATCCAAATCATTAATATAAATAACAAATAACAGCGGACCCAGCACCGATCCCTGAGGCACACCGCTGGACACAGGCATCCAGTTTGAAAAACAACCCTCTACAACCACCCTCTGTCTTCTGTCGTCAAGCCAATTGGCAAAAGAACCAAAGGCGACATAAGGAAAAACTTTTTTACGCAGCGAGTAGTTATGATCTGGAATGCGCTGTCAGAAAGGGTGATGGAAGCAGATTCAATCGTGGCTTTCAAAAAGGAATTAGATAAATACATGAAGGGAAAAAAATTGCAGGGCTATGGGTAAAAAGCGGAGGAGTGGGACTAACTGGACTGCTGTTACAAAGAGTCAGCAGGGACTCGATGGGCTGAATGGCCTCCTTCTGTCCTGTAATCATTCTGTGATTCTATGATGAATAAGTAAAATAAGTATTAGAAAGGGCAAGAAAACTAGAGATAGACAGATTATAGATTGCAGCAAGAGATGGCGGTGGTTTTAAAGGGACAATTTCCCTATAGCCTGGCGTTGGCAGGGACCCTCGACTACCTATCTTTTTCATGTTTGCTATGTTATAAATGTTGCTTTATAGATGTAGAATCTCACTGGATGAAGGGAAATGGCCATAAACAGCATTAGGAAGTTATTTGATCAATTTGATTGGTTTGTTCTGTGTTGATTGTTGGTTCAAATTGATGTTTGACAAAAAAATGAGTAATGTGAATGGTTTTGTGGTGCTTGCTCATTGCTGATAGAAGCTTTCCTATCTGTCTAGTGAATGGAAGTAGCTTTTGGTAGGGAGGTACCGGAGTCTGGCAGTATTGGTGGTACTTCTGGGATCTCACCACGGGCAAGGACTCAGAAAAAAACCCTTAAATATCAACAAGACAAACTGTAGGTTAGTCCAACTGTGAGGTAAAAACTGAGCAGTTCATAGTAGACGAGCAGCCGTTAATATTTTAAATGTGAAATTTGCCTGAAATTAACTTTTGGAAATTCAGTCTCCAGTTTATTCTGATGTCTTTCAGAAAAAGAAAAGAAACTCATAAATACTAACAGGAAGATAGGAGGCACCCTTCTACATCTACATCTACATTTTCCCTTCGTTGAGGGTTCTATAACAAGGGGACATAGATTCAAGGTAAAAGGCGGGAGGTTTAGAGGGGATTTGAGAAAGAACTTTTTCACCCAGAGGGTGGTTGGAGTCTGGAACTCACTGCCTGAAAGGGTTGTGGAGGCAGGAACCCTCACAACATTCAAGAAGCATTTGGATGAGCACTTGAAATGCCATAGCATACAAGGCTACGGACCAAATGCTGGAATATGGGATTAGAGTAGACAGGGCTTGATGGCCGGCGCGGACACGATGGGCCGAAGGGCCTCTATCCGTGCTGTATGACTCTATGACTCTATGATCTACTCAGAGAAAGCTACTGATGAATGCTGGGAAATTCCACAAACTGCACAAGCTCAGTACAGTTGCCAACTCTGGTTGGAAGCATTCCTGGAGGTCTGATCATGTGATGTTCCAATCACGTGATGCCTGACCACATGACATCTACAAATGTTATTGCATTCACTGTATGAAGATTGTGTCCCCTGCTGTTGAATATCTTTGCTAGTGGTTTTGTGCCAGCAGCTGTTGTGCGAGAAGTTCAGGAGGTCACCCATGAGCAGGCAAAGAAGGGAAACCAAATGTGGGAGAGCGATTCACAGAGGGGAAACCAGAGGTGGGAGGAACTTTGATTCTACCAATAACTAATAGTAACTCACTGAAATTGCACTGATAACTAATAGTAATACTGGTAACAGATTCTACTCATAACCAACAGTAATACAATAACTCACTGACAGTTTATATATGTAACTGGTAGTAATAGGTGTAATGCCCCGATATCCTACCTGTAATTAGTAGTAATCCTATAACCCGCTGATATTCACCCTGAAACCGTAGCCAGAAATCCCTTACACTGCACAAGGTGTGGTCAGGCTCCCCAGTCTATGCCACTTTTAATCGGCCCAATCGCTCTCCCTATCCGCGGCAAGAAATTTAAAGCAGAAAGATCTCCCGGGCTACTCATAGCGGTGCCCAGGAGACCTATGCCCCATTCCAGGAGACTCCCAAACAATCCGGGAGGGTTGACAACCCAAATACTCAGAATGCACTAATGTGGTTGGTCACTCTCTTTCAGCTGAACTGGAATAAACTATCAAGTTAAAGCCTATGCTTTTGAGATAGGCTGAGACCTTGAAGTAAAAGCTTCAATGAAGATATTAACAGATACCTAGCACAAAGGAAGGTGGGAGTGGTTGTTGGAGGCCAATCATCTCGGCCCCAGGACATCGCTGCAGGAGTTCCTCAGGGCAATGTCCTAGGCCCAACCATCTTCAGCTGCTTCATCAATGACCTTCCCTCCCTCAGAAGGTCAGAAATGGGGAAGTTCTCTGATGATTGCAGTGTTCAGTTCCATTTGCAACCCCTCAGATAATGAAGCAGTCCATGCCCGCATGCAGCAAGACCTGGCCAACATCCTGGCTTGGGCTGATAAGTGGCAAGTAACATTCGCGCCAGACAAGTGCCAGGCAACGGCCATTTCCAACAAGAGAGATTCTAACCACCTCCCCTTGACGTTCAACGGCATTACCATCGCCGAATCCCCCACCATCAACATCCTGGGGGTCACCATTGACCAGAAACTTAACTGGACCAGCCACATAAATACTGTGGCTACAAAAGCAGGTCAGAGGCTGGGTATTCTGCGGTGAGTGACTCATCTCCTGGCTCCCCAAAGCCTTTCCACCAACTACAAGGTACAAGTCAGGAATGTGATGGAATACTCTCCACTTGCCTGGATGAGTGCAGCTCCAACAACACTCAAGAAGCTTGACACCATCCAGGACAAAGCAGCCCGCTTGATTGGCACCCTATCCACCACCATAAACATTCACTCCCTTCACCACCGGCGCACAGTGGCTGCAGTGTGTACCATCCACAGGATGCACTGCAGCAACTCGCCAAGGCTTCTTCGACAACACCTCCCAAACCCGCGACCTCTACCACCTAGAAGGACAAGGGCAGCATGGGAACAACACCACCTGCACGTTCCTCTCCATGTCACTCACCATCCCGACTTGGAAATATATCACCATTCCCTCATCGTCGCTGGATCAAAATCCTGGAACTCCCTACCTAACAGCTCTATGGGAGAACCTTCACCACACGGACTGCAGCAGTTCAAGAAGGCAGCTCACCACGACCTTCTCAAGGGCAATTAGGGATGGACAATAAATGCTGGCCTCGCCAGCGACATCTTATAGGAAGTAGCGTTTATTTTTTAGTGAATCAAGGTCCCTAGTGTAGTTAACATTCTCTAAATTGAGAACAATTTAAAGGAGTAAACTCCTTAAAGGGAGTGGTACGTAGTTTTTCTTTCCTTTTTTTTCTCTTGACATTGCAGTTGTTGTTAAGCTAACTTAAGGGTTAAGTCATGGCAGGAGATCCCAGAGCCGTGTCATGTTCCTCTTGTGAGATGTGGGAATTCAGGGCTCCTTCCTGTATCCCTGATTCCTTCACCTGCGGGAAGTGTGTCCAGCTGCAGCTATTGTTTGACCGCTTGACGGCTCTGGAGCTGCGGATGGACTCACTTTGGAGCATCCGCGATGCTGAGAAAGTCGTGGATCGCACGTTCAGTGAGTTGGTCACACCGCAGATAAAAATTACTGAGGGAGATAGTGAATGGGTGACCAACAGACAGAGGAAGAGTAGGAAGGCAGTGCAGGGGTCCCCTGCGGTCATCTCCCTCCAAAACAGGTATACCGTTTTGGATACTGTTGGGGGAGATGGCTCACCAGGGGAAGGTGGCAGTGGCCAGGTTCATGGCATCGTGGCTGGCTCTGCTGCACAGGAGGGCAGGAAAAAGAGTGGCCGAGCTATAGTGATAGGGGACTCGATTGTAAGGGGAATAGACAGGCGTTTCTGCGGACGCAACCGAGACTCCAGGATGGTATGTTGCCTCCCTGGTGCAAGGGTCAAGGATGTCTCGGAGCGGCTGCAGGACATTCTGGAGGGGGAGGGTGAACAGCCAGTTGTCGTGGTGCATATAGGCACCAACGATATAGGTAAAAAACAGGATGAGGTCCTACAAGCTGAATTTAGGGAGTTAGGAGTTAAACTAAAGAGTAGGACCTCAAAGGTAGTAATCTCAGGATTGCTACCAGTGCCACGGGCAAGTCAGAGTAGGAATGACAGAATAGCTAAGATGAATACGTGGCTTGAGAGATGGTGCAAGAGGGAGGGATTCAAATTCCTGGGCCATTGGAACCGGTTCTGGGGGAGGTGGGACCAGTACAAATTGGACGGTCTGCATCTGGGCAGGACTGGAACCAATGTCCTAGGGGGAGTGTTTGCCAGTGCTGTTGGGGAGGGTTTAAACTAATGTGGCAGGGGGATGGGAACCGATGCAGGAAGTCAGTGGGAAATAAAATGGTGACAGAAACAAAAGGCAGTAAGGGAGAGTGTACAGAACATGACCGGACAGATGGTCTGAGAAAGCAGGGCAAAGACCAAGGGAAGTCTAGATTAAACTGCATTTATTTCAATGCAAGAAGTCTGATGGGCAAGGCAGATGAACTCAGGGCATGGATGGGTACATGGGACTGGGATGTTATAGCTATTACTGAAACATGGATAAGGGAGGGGCAGGACTGGCAGCTCAATGTTCCAGGGTACAGATGCTATAGGAAAGATAGAGCAGGAGGTAAGAGAGGAGGGGGAGTTGCGTTCTTGATTAGGGAGAACATCACGGCAGTAGTGAGAGGGGATATATCCGAGGGTTCGCCCACGGAGTCTATATGGGTAGAACTGAAAAATAAGAAGGGAGTGATCACTTTGATAGGATTGTACTACAGACCCCCAAATAGTCAACGGGAAATTGAGGAGCAAATATGTAAGGAGATTACAGACAGCTGCAAGAAAAATAGGTAATAGTAGGGGACTTTAACTTTCCCAACATTGACTGGGACAGCCATAGCATTAGGGGCTTGGATGGAGAGAAATTTGTTGAGTGTATTCAGGAGGAATTTCTCATTCAGTATGTGGATGGCCCGACTAGAGAGGGGGCAAAACTTGACCTCCTCTTGGGAAATAAGGAAGGACAGGTGACAGAAGTGTTAGTGAGGGATCACTTTGGGACAAGTGATCATAATTCCATTAGTTTTAAGATAGCTATGGAGAAGGATAGGTCTGGCCCAAAAGTTAAAATTCTAAATTGAGGAAAGGCCAATTTTGATGCTATTAGACAGGAACATTCAGAAGTTGATTGGGAGAGTCTGTTGGCAGGCAAAGGGACGTCTGGTAAGTGGGAGGCTTTCAAAAGTGTGTTAACCAGGGTTCAGGGTAAGCACATTCCTTATAAAGTGAAGGGCAAGGCTGGTAGAAGTAGGGAACCTTGGATGACTCGGGAGATTGAGGCACTAGTCAAAAAGAAGAAGGAGGCATATGACATGCATAGGCAGCTGGGATCAAGTGGATCCCTTGAAGAGTATAGAGATTGCCGGAGTAGAGTTAAGAGAGAAATCAGGAGGGCAAAAAGGGGATATGAGATTGCTTTGGCAGATCAGGCAAAGGTGAATCCAAAGAGCTTCTACAAATACATAAAGGGCAAAAGGGTAACTAGGGAGAGAGTAGGGCCTCTTAAGGATCAACAAGGTCATCTATGTGCGGAACCACAAGAAATGGGTGAGATCCTGAATGAATATTTCACATCGGTATTTACGGTTGAGAAAGGCATGGATGTTAGGGAACTTGGGGAAATAAATAGTGATGTCTTGAGGAGTGTATATATTACAGAGAGGGAGGTGCTGGAAGTCTTAACGCGCATCAAGGTAGATAAATCTCCGGGACCTGATGAAATGTATCCCAGGACGTTATGGGAGGTTAGGGAGGAAATTGCGGGTCCCCTAGCAGAGATATTTGAATCATCCACCGCTACAGGTGAGGTGCCTGAAGATTGGAGGGTAACAAATGTTGTGCCTTTGTTTAAGAATGGCGGCAGGGGAAAGCCTGGGAACTACAGACCAGTGAGCCTGACATCTGTAGTGGGTAAGTTGTTAGAGGGTATTCTGAGGGACAGGATCTACAGGCATTTGGAGAGGCAGGGACTGATTAGGAACAGTCAGCATGGTTTTGTGAGAGGAAAATCATGTCTCATGAATTTGATTGAGTTTTTTGAAGGGGTAACCAAGAAGATAGATGAGGGCTGTGCAGTAGACGTGGTCTACATGGACTTCAGCAAAGCATTTGACAAGGTACCGCATGGTAGGTTATTACATAAGGTTAAATCTCATGGGATCCAAGGTGAGGTAGCCAATTGGATACAAAATTGGCTTGACGATAGAAGACAGAGGGTGGTTGTAGAGGGTTGTTTTTCAAACTGGATGCCTGTGTCCAGCGGTGTGCCTCAGGGATCGGTGCTGGGTCCGCTGTTATTTGTTATTTATATTAATGATTTGGATGAGAATTTAGGAGGCATGGTTAGTAAGTTTGCAGATGACACCAAGATTGGTGGCATTGTGGACAGTGAAGAAGGTTATCTGGGATTGCAACGGGATCTTGATCAATTGGGCCAGTGGGCCGATGAATGGCAGATGGAGTTTAATTTAGATAAATGTGAGGTGATGCATTTTGGTAGATCGAATCGGGCCAGGACCTACTCCGTTAATGGTAGGGCGTTGGGGAGAGTTATAGAACAAAGAGATCTAGGAGTACAGATTCACAGCTCCTTGAAAGTGGAGTCACAGGTGGATAGGGTGGTGAAGAAGGCATTCGGCATGCTTGGTTTCATTGGTCAGAACATTGAATGCAGGAGTTGGGATGTCTTGTTGAAGTTGTACAGGGCATTGGTGAGGCCACACTTGGAGTACTGTGTACAGTTCTGGTCACCCTATTATAGAAAGGATATTATTAAACTAGAAAGAGTGCAGAAAAGATTTACTAGGATGCTACCGGGACTTGATGGTTTGACTTACAGGGAGAGGTTAGACAGACTGGGACTTTTTTCCCTGGAGAGTAGGAGGTTAAGGGGCATAGATAAGGTCGATAGTCAAAATCTTTTCCCAAAGGTAGGGGAGTCTATAACGAGGGGGCATAGATTTAAGGTGAGAGGGGAGAGATACAAAAGGGTCCAGAGGGGCAATTTTTTCACTCAAAGGGTGGTGAGTGTCTGGAACGAGCTGCCAGAGGCAGTAGTAGAGGCGGGTACAATTTTGTCTTTTAAAAAGCATTTGGACAGTTACATGGGTAAGATGGGTATAGAGGGATATGGGCCAAGTGCAGGCAATTGGGACTAGCTTAGTGGTATAAACTGGGCGACATGGACATGTTGGGCCGAAGGGCCTGTTTCCATGTTGTAACTTCTATGATTCTATGATTCTATGATCCACATCCCATGAATGAATTTTAAAAATGCAAAAGGTAATTCAATGGGTAAATTTAGCTATGTTATTGTGAAATATGCAATTTTAAAAAAAAATGTTTAAAACCTTATTTTGGACATTCAAGATTTCATTTCGTGAGAAAAAATGGTGGATGGATTAAAAAAAAATTTTTGAGTAATTTAATGAAATAAACCAGCTGAAAGCAAAATCCAGGGAAAGCAGATGGGAAAATGTGAATGATTTTGTTTTAAATATAACATTATGGAGAGTGCCTGCTCTTTGCAATGATTTTTCACAATATAAATTTCCTGGCACAGCCTTTGAAGAGACAGCAAGCTAATCAAATATTAGTTTTATGTCGCAATAAGAGTTAGTTAAGTAATTAGCCGCTCAGTGGTAGCACCCTTGCCTCTGAGTCAGAAGGTTGTGGGTTCAATTCCCACTCCAGACACTTAAGCACAAAATTTAGACTAACATTTCATTGCAGTACTGAAGGAGTGCTGCACTGTTGGAGGTGTTGTCTTTTGGATGAGATGTGAAACCGAGGTCCCATCAGCCCTCTCAGGTGGACTTAAAAGATCCCATGCCACTACTTTGAAGAAGAGTAGGGGAGTTTTCCTCGGTGTCTTGTCCAATATTTATCCCTCAACCAACATCACTGAAACAGATTATGTGGTCATTATCACATTGCTGTTTGTGGGACTTTGCTGTGTGAAAATTGGTGGCCACCTTTCCCACGTTACAACAGTAACTATGCTTCAAAAGTACTTAATTTACTGTAAAGCACTTTGGGACGTCTTGAAGTTGTGAAAGGTGCTATATAAATGCAAGTCCTTTTAAAAAATGAAATAAGGAAAGAACTTGTCTTTATATAACTTTCACACGCTCAGGATGTCTCGATGTACTTTTGAAGTTTAGCTACTTCAATGTAATGTAGGGAAGCGCAGCAGCCGATTTGCACTCAGTAAGGTCCCATAAACACCAATCTGTTTTTGTGATGGTGGTTGAGGGATAAATGTTGTCCAGGGTACCAGGTGAATTCTCCTGCTCTTCTTTGAATAGTACCATGGGATCTTTTAGATGCAAGCAGATAGATGGAGCCTTGGTTTAACATCTCATCTAAGAGACAGCACCTCACTACTACACTAATGTGTCAGCTGGATTATATGCTGATGTCTCTGGAGTGGGGCTTGTATCGACAACTTTCTGACTCAGAGGCAATAGTGCTACCACTGAGCCAAGGCTGGCACTAGATGTGACAACACAATGAGACAGGACACAGGAGCTGTCAATTGGAACATACAGCACAAACCAGCATTAGAACTGTCAAATTAGGGGCATGAAGCACAGGAACCACCAAGACGGGTGCACAATACAAGAAGATGCAAGAACTGTCAAGTTCAAGATGTAGTGTGGAAATGGCACATGAACCATTGAGTTAGGGTGCACAGTGTGAAAGATAAGCCATCGGTCAGAAACAAAGGATATGTGACTTAAATTAATTTTTATTTTCCGAGATTGTCTTGGCCTGTACTCCATTTGGAGGTACAGTTGAAAACTGAGGCAGGCAAAATAGATGGACAGGCACCTTATGTTCTGTTAAGTTGCTGACAGTTCAGCAGCTTGTGATTTTGAGCCATGTTTTTATAACAATTGAAAGAATTTGCAGATTTGTTTTATCTCTCTATTTCCAAAGACTATATAGGAAAGATTGAAATTGTCACAACTCTAAAACATCAGTGATCTATCCTGACTCATTTTGCTTCAGGAGCCAACGATACTAAGCAAGCCTTTGTTGAATTGAGTGCATAGCAGTTAGGATGGTTAAGTCATGCAGCTATGTCCCTTGTGTCAATCACACCATGTCCTTTATTCATTCTGTTTCATCATGAGAAATAAAATCAATAAAATGGTTCATTTTTAATTGTTTCTCGAAATGCATAGAGCTTGAAACAAACCCAGTCTTTAAGCAGAGTAAACGGCCTGAAGCTGCTACTGCTGCTAGTCCAACCCCACCTCCCCACCCACCAACTGTACTTCCTTCCAAATGAAACTAGCAATAACAGCCCTATGATAAGCAGAAAAGGCTTACTGATGGTGATAAGTGTTAAAGAAGTGATCTGGAAGTTGGAAACTCTCCTGGGAAGCTAGACAGCAAAGAGGTCCGATGATCTAATGAGCTGCAGCTCATTGTCCCTTTGAATACAGCTTCAGAGCCTTTGAGAGACGAATCCCGCCAATTTTTATTGGCGGGTCTGGCACTAGGCAGGAATTCCTCGATTTTGAATTAAAATAGTGTCATAGGACCCCGATTTAAATATATTTATGAGGCCCTCACCTGCCTGTGGCAGGCACCTGTCCCGAATGTAAAGACTCCAGTTAAAATGGTGGCGGGTGAGAACGGTTTGGGAACAGAGTGGTAAGTACCCATATGCGATTTTAAGCCCCCACACGCTCCGTTCCCATCGGGTGGACAGGATCAAAAATCAGGCCTTTAGTGTTTGCAATGCTGAGAAAGGGATGATGGAAAATTAGACACATAGAAAGCAATATCCTATAGAAATGAATAGGTTGTCAGTTTTGCAAATATAAACTTAATTTTATTCAATACAGTAAAAAGGATTACACTTTCTCAGATCATGGTACATAATAGAGTTTGTTATTTGCAGATACATATAATGAAATTTTTGCAAATGTCTGTACACTTGAATGACAATACCCGTTCGCAGAGTCAGGTTTCGATCTTAGTGGAGGGCTTGACTAAGGTAAGAAGGCTGATTGGGCATGGGTGGTACATGGTGCCGATAAATGCTTTGGACTAAAAGATGCTGGAGCCTCCCTAGTTGTTGGTTGGATTTGAGCTCCCTATGACTTAGGGAAAAGTATACAGAGGAAAGGGTCTCCCATCTCCTGGTGCATTTTCATTTTCAGGTACTGTTTGTAGATCATTCATTCAGATTTGCCAATAATGCAAATTTGCCTATAAGTTTCCTGATGGGGGAAATGGTGGATTCACCATCTTGCTGCTAGGAGTGCCACCTACAGAAGCCCGTGGGTGGAAGGAATATCATCTTCTGGCAGCAGGCCAAGTAGACAGGGGGTTGGGTTGGGGTGGTAAGGTGTGTCATGGCACCAGTGGTCATTAGGAACATTGTCCGGAGAGACTGGGGAAGGGGGTAGGGGGATAACCAGAACGGGTGTAGTTGCATAACTATTTTTTTTATTTATTCATGGGATGTGGGCATCGCTGGGAAGGCCAGCGTTTATTGCCCATCCCTAATTGCCCTTGAGAAGGTGGTGGTGAGCCCCCTTCTTGAACCGCTGCAATCCCACAGTGCTGTTAGATAGGTAGTTCCAGGATTTCGACCCAGGGACAATGAAGGAATGGCGATATATTTCCAAATCAGGATGGTGTGTGACTTGGAGGAGAACGTGCAGGTGGTGTTGCTCTCAAGTGCATGCTGTCCTTGTCCTTCTAGGTGGTAGATGTCACGGGTTTGGAAGGTGCTGTCGAAGATGCCTTGGTGAGTTGCTGCAGTGCGTCCAGTGGATGGTACACACTGCAGCCACAGTGCGCCGGTGGTGAAGAGAGTGAATGTTTATGGTGGTGAATGGGGTGCAAATCAAGCGGGCTGCTTTGTCCTGGATGGTGTCAAGCTTCTTGAGTGTTGTTGGAGCTGCGCTCATCCAGGCAAGTGGAGGGTATTCTATCACACTCCTGACTTGTGCCCTGTAGATGGTGGAAAGGCTTTGGGAAGTCAGGTGGTGAGTAACTTGCCACAGAATACCCAGCCTCTGACCTGCTCTTATAGCCACAGTATTTATATGGCTGGTCCAGTTAAGTTTCTGGTCAGTGGTGACTCCCAGGATGTTGATGGTAAGGGATTCAGCAATGGTAATGCCGTTGAATGTCAAAGGGAGGTGGTTAGACTCTTGTTGGAGATGGCCATTGCATGGCACCTGTCTGGCGCAAATGTTACTTGCCACTCATCAGCCCAAGCCTGGATATTGTCCAGGTCTTGCTGCATGCGGGCACGGACTGCTTCATTATCTGAGGGGTTGCGAATGGAACTGAACACTGTGCAATCATCAGCGAACATCCCCATTTCTGATCTTATGATGGAGGGAAGGTCATTGATGAAGCAGCTGAAGATGGTTGGGCCAAGGACACTGCCCTGAGGAACTCCTGCAGCAATGTCCTGGGGCTGAGATGATTGGCCTCCAACAACCACTACCATCTTCCTTTGTGTTAAGTGTGACTCCAGCCACTGGAGAGTTTTCCCCGATTCCCATTGATTTCAATTTTATTTGGACTCCTTGGTGTCAAACTCGGTCAAATGCTGCCTTGATGTCAAGAGCAGTCACTCTCACCTCACCTCTGGAATTCAGCTCTGTTGTCCATATTTGCACCAAGGCTGTAATGAGGTCTGGAGCCAAGTGGTCCTGGCGGAACCCAAACTGAGCTTCGGTGAGCAGGTTATTGGTGAGTAAGTGCCGCTTGATAGCACTGTTGACGACACCTTCCATCACTTTGCTGATGATTGAGAGTAGACTGATGGGGCGGTAATTGGCCGGATTGGATTTGTCCTGCTGTTTGTAGACAGGACGTACCTAGGCAATTTTCCACATTGTCGGGTAGATGCCAGTGTTGTAGCTGTACGGGAGCAGTTTGGCCAGAGGCGTGGCTAGTTGTGGAGCACAAGTCTTCAACACTACAGCCAGGATGTTGTCGGGGCCCATAGCCTTTCTTGTATCCAGTGCACTCAGCCGTTTCTTGGTGTCACATGGAGTGAATCGAATTGGCTGAAGACTGGCTTCTGTGAGCTTTCTCGGGAGGAGGCCGAGATGGCCACACTTCCCCCAGCACTCACCTGTCAGGTGGTTTTCATGCAATTCAGAGCTTGTGTGGGGTAAGGAATTTGAGCAGGCCCTCTTTTATTATGGGGCAGGGGGATGTTGAGGGGTTGAGCTTAGGTGCCTCCCTCCAGTTAGTGGATGGGCCAGGTCTCACTCCCAGGTGTTACAAAGGGTTGCTGCAAGAAATAGATGTGCTTGGTGGAGAGCTCCATGCTGTGGAGGTTTGCCTGGAAATCTAGGAATAATAGCAAGGCTCTGGAGGTAGTGCCAGATCTGGACAGTGGATGAAATTGGATGTTGCCCGTTATAAGGTCTAAGTGCTTAGTTTAGATTGCATTCATTCAGATCTCCTAGAGCTTGATTGGCTTACACAGTGAGAGGAACTTCCCAGTTTTTTTCCAAATTGGCTTAAAGACTTTTTTTCTTTTCTTTACCTCTCCCAAGAGACAGCATTACTAGAGTGCATCTGTGTGATCTTAGACCATCTACTGATGAGGCGAAGTTGATGGGCCTGATTGTTTCTTCTTACCGTTCTTTTTGTATGTTCATATGTTGTAAATTGTACTGTGTAATGTGGAACTTGTCAACTAGTTAGTGGAAGAACATAATCTAACTCTTGTGTAACACCTTACCCATCTCAATAAAGCATATGTTTTGCCATACTCAAATCACTTGCAGCAAACTCCTCTGCAAGATTGCTATTCCACCATTTTTGGGACAAGGTTAATAGAGGCCCAGTGGCACTTTCAACTGGATGTAAGCCTCACACCATATTGCAAACATTAGCGATTCTGTAGGGTCTTTGAGCTCCCGTTGGTCTTCTATGAGAAGAGCAGTGTTCAGGGGGCTGTTAGTATTGTCCTCGCTGCCATGTCCAGCGAGATGTGGGTGGAGGCCTTCTTCCAGACTAAGATTCTGTGGAGTTGCACCACCTAGGAATAATGTTCGAAGCTCAACAGGGATGCTATTCTGATCCCACTGTCTCCCTTTGGGTGTTGAAGTCACTATAGGCATATCTTTGGCTGCTTGCTTGACAGAGCAGCCTGGGGATGTGTTTATAAGATCAAATTGGGGTGAGGGGCTAAGGATGGACATCATCTGGAAGAGATAGAGGATTACATTCATCAGTGTACTGCACCTGTCTAGGTCAGCATATACTGACAGGGAAAGAGCATTTAGTAAACAGCTAAGAGTTTGGCCATTACTATCAGTTCTTGATATCTGAAGTTTTCTATTTATCCACGTGAAGATAAAGGCTTCCCCTATTTATTTTGGCAAGTTCTTGGCAGTGGCCATGCACCCTGTTTCATAATTGTTAAGCTTGTAGCCTGGAACCAGCCAAAATTCTTCACTGATCTGGAAAATGCTGGAGAGGCAGTTGGTGGATCTGTGACATTTACAGAATATCATTTGCATAGAGGGACATTCTGTGCTCCACTGTGGATTAGTGGGTTCATCCTTATGGCTGCAACAAAAGGTTCTATAGATAGGGCAAATAGAAAGGGAAACTGTGTAGTCCCATAGTAGAGGGGGAAATCCCAGGGAGATAGAGCTCACTGAGGAGAGCTGAAAGCAAAGAATTTTGATCCATCATCTGAATGTCTCCCAAAGGGCCAAAGCTTTCTTCCAACAACAATTTATATTTATAGAAAAAAGTGTCCCAAGGTGCTTCAGAGGTGCAAGGGCAAAAATGGACGCTGATCCATCCACAGGAAGAGACATTAGGAGGAGTGACGTTAGGTCGAAGAGGTGGTTTTGAGGAGGATCTTAAAGAAGGTGGAGAGGAGGGGATTAGGGAGAGAATTCTAAAGCATGGATACTAGACCACTGAAGCCACGTGACCAATGGTGGGGCGAAGGGGTAGAGATCATTAAAGGCCAGTGTCAGAGAAGTGGAGAAGGCTGTTGGAGTTAGAGAGATAGGGAAGGGCGAGGCTATGAAGGGATTTAAGCACAAGGATGGGAATTTTAAATTCAGATCAGCAAGGACAGGGGTGATGGGTGAGCAGGATTTGACACAGGATAGGATACTGGCAGCAGAGTTTTGGATGAGCTGAAGTTTATAGAGGGTGAAGGATGGGAGACCAGCCAGGAAAATGGGGATAGTCAAGACTGGAGGTGACAAAGGCATGGATGATGGTTTCAGTAGCAGTCGGCCTGAGAAGGGCGATGTTACGGAGGTGGAAGTGAACAGTCTTTGTGATGGAGAGGATAAGGGGTTGGAAACTCAGCTCAGTCAAATTAGACACTGCGGTTGTGAACAGTCCGGTTCAGAAACGGTGGCGAGGGAGGGAGATGGGATTGGTGTCTTTTTTAATTTAATAGTGTGATGGCCGATTTGAGGGAGTCAGATAAGTGCCTACCTCAAACACATGATGGGACAGCTTATTAATAGGTGGTCAGTTCAGGAGGTAAGGTTTATAGAACTTGGCAGGGAACTCATTCAAGCCCAAGGACTGCAATTTATTGCAGGTCCTTGACAGTTTTTTTTACACTTCACTGAATAAGATCAGGATATCAAGTGTCGGCAAGTTCTTCTCAGTGAGGCAGAAATGTAGGTCAGCTAGAAATGGTTTTGTTTTATATTTGTCTTGGTCATGTTTCAGCATTTCTGACTATGCTGCCATGGGAGTGGAACCTAAATGTTAAAAATGCTATTATTTAGTTGAACTGAGCTCTCAAGGAGTTAGATTCACATGACAGGAGGGCTAGGCGATGCAAACTCAGATCAGACAGGGTGTTTGAACTAGTGTGCTTCAGCCAATGAAAATTAGTTTGGATATTTCAGTGATCGTTCACTCCTATTCTTGTTGAGATGACTCGATTCATTTGAGGTCAGTAGGGGTGTTTATTAGGGTTAGCCTGGTAAAATTCTGTTTCCTGACCTCAGCACAAACTAAAAGAAAAACCCAGGTTCAGGGTCAGATCCAACAAAAGCTGCAAGAAGGCAGATCTTCACCTGAGCTGGGAATATATAACAGATCAGTTTTCCCAGTTAGAAGCTAACCTGAAACAAAATATAAATAGAAAAGTGAATATTGTGCCTGCTATTCAGGTTGACATAGGGTGCTTTTGTTCTTTTGTGATCCCCTTCCCACCCCACTAAAACCCGACTTCCTTCTGTGTCCGCCCCTGGAAATAAACGCTTCCCCCAAGTCACTTACAACTGCACTTTCTAGCCGTTGGCCACAACATTTCTGCAGCCACCGATCTGCTCAATCACACCCTCACCTCCACCTTTGATGCCCTTGTCCCCATTAAAACCATTACTCTCGCTCACCCTGGTCATTCTCCCTGGTACGGCCCTCATCTCTGCTCCCTTAAGTCCAAGGGTCGCAGACTTGAACGTTCATGGTGCACAACTGGTTTAGCCATTCATCGCCAGATCAGGCTGAACCACATAAAGCACTATCAGGTCCTGCTCTCCTTTGCTAAAACTGCTCACTATTCCAGGATCATCCATTACAAACCGTCTTCTTAAAACCCTCTCCCATACCCCTCCACTCTCACCTCAAACAAGTGCGAGGAGCTCATGGACTTCTTTGTCACTAATATTGAGACCATCCCTCCATTCCCCTTGACCACCAAACCAAACTTCCCCTAAGGTTTCCCCTGCCCTAGCCCTGAACTCGCATCTTTCTCTAGTTTCCCTCCTATCTCCCCTCATGCCCTCTCCGAGCTGATCTTGTCCATGAGACACCCCTCCTGCAAACTACTGCCCATTGCCCACCTACCTTTCCTCTCAAGTCCTTGAACATGTTGTCGCCTCCCAAATCTGTGCTCATTTTTCCCGCAACTCCATGTTTTAACCTCTCCAATCAGGTTTCTGTCCCTGCCACAGCACTAAAGCAGCCTTTATCAAAGTCACAAATGACATCCTATTTGACTGTGGTAAACTACCTCTCATCCTTCTAAACCTGTCTGCAGCCTTTAACACAGTTAACCACACCATCCTCCTCTAACACCTCTCCTCCATTGTCCAGCTGGGTGGGACTGCGCTCACCTGGTTCCATTCCTATCTATCCAGTCGTAGCCAGAGAATCACCTGCAATGGATTCTCTTCCCGCTCCCACACCTACCTCCGGAGTTCCCAAGGATCTATCCTTGGCCCTCTCCTATTTCACATCCACATGCTACCCCTCAGCGACATCATCCGAAAACACGTCAAGTTCCACACGTGTGCTGATGACTCCAAGCTCTACCTCACCACCACCACTTTCGACCCCTCCACTGCCTCTGATTGGGCATCTGCTTGTCTGATATCTAGTATTGGATGAGCACAAATTTCCTCCAACTAAATATTGGGAAGCCCACTGCCTTCGGTCCCCGCCATAAACTCCGTTCCCTAGCCATCAACTCTATCCCTTCCCTGGCCACTGTCTGAGGCTGAACCAGACCATTCGCAACCTCGGTGTCCTATTTGGCCCTGAGATGAGTTTCCAACCCAATAACCATTCCATCGCCTGTCTCTGCCCCTGCCTCAGCTCATCTGCTGCTGAAATCCTCATCCATGCCTTTGTTACCTCTAGACTGGACTATTCCAATGCTTTTCAGGCTGTCCTCCCATCTTCCACCCTCCATAAACTTAAGCTCATCAAAATCTCTGCTGCCTGTTTCCTAACTCGCACCAAGTCAGATTCACCCATCACCCAAGCTCACTGACCTACATTGAATCCCAGTACAGCCATGCCTCGATTTGAAAATTCTCATCCTTGTTTTTAAATCCCTCCATGGCCTCATCCCTCCCTATCTCTGTAATCTCCTCCAGCTTTACAACCCTTCGAGATCTCTGCACTCCAATTCTGGCCTCATGTGCATACCCGATTTTCTTCAGTCCACCACTGGCGGCCATCTCTGGAATTCCCTCCCTAATCCTCACTGCCTCTCTCTCCTTTTAGATAATATCTTAGTATGGTAAAGGACTGGAGGAGGAGGCCATTCAGCCCATCCTGCCTGTGCCAGCTCTTTGAAAGAGCTATCCAATTAGGCCCCCTCCCCTGCTCTTTCCCCGTAGCCCTGTAAATTTTTTTCTTTCATGTATTTATCCAATTCCCTTTTGAAAGTTACTATTGAATCTACTTCCAACACCCTTTCAGGCAGTGCATTCCAGACTAAAACAACTCACTGCATAAAAAAAATGTTTCATGATGTCCTCTGGGGGTTCTGTGTCCTCTGATTACCAACCCTTCCACCACTGGAAACAGTTTCTCCTTATTTACTCTGTCAAAACTGTTCATTATTTTGAACACCTCTATCAAATCTCCCCTTAACCTTCTCTCCTGCACCCTCTAAGGCCTTGACATCCTTTCTAAAATGTGAAGCTCAGAATTAAACACAATGCTCCAGCTGAGGCCTAACCTGTGTTTTATAATGGTTCAGCATTAATTCTTCGTACTCTATCCCTCTATTTGTAAAGCCCATATGCTTTTTTAACAGCTTTCTCAACTTGTCCTGCCATCTTCAAAGATTTGTGTACATACACCTCCAGGTCTCTCTGTTCCTGTACCATATTTATGGAGGATTGTAGCCAGAGCCTCTGCAATTTCCACCCTTCCTTCCCTCAATAACCTAGGATGCATCTTATCTGGCTTTTCTACTTTGAGTACTGCCTATCTTTTATGTACCGCCTCTTTAATCTATTTTTATACTATCCAATATCCTACTACCCTCCTCCTTTACTGCTACATTGGCATCCTCTTCTCTAGTGAAGACCGACGCAAAGTATTTAATTACTACCTCAGCCATGGCCTCTGCCTCCACAAGATCTCCTTTCTTGTCCCTAATCGGCCCCACCCTTCCTTTGACTACCCTTTTACTATTTATGTTTATAAAAGACTCTTGGGTTCCCTTTTGTGTTAGCTGCTAATCTATTCTCATACTCTCTCTTTGCCCCTTTTATTTCATTTTTTAGATCTCCTCTGTACTTCCTGTATTCAGCTTGGTTCTCTACTGTATTATGAACCTCACATTTGTCATAAGCTTCCTTTTTCTGTTTCATTTTAATCTCTATATCTTTAGTCCTCCAGGAAGCTCTAGCTTTGGATGCCCTTCCTTTCCCCCTTTTGTCTACTCTGTACCCAAACCAACTCCTCCTTGATCAATTACTGTTTTGGGTACCAATTTTTGATTCCAATCCACCTGGGCAAGATCCCTTTTCAACTCACTGAAATTTGCCCTCCTCCAGTTGAGTGTTTTTACACTTGATTGTTCCTGGTCCTTTTCCACAACTATTCTAAACCTGATGATGATATGATCACTGTTCCCCAAATGCTCCCCCACTAAAACATGCTCCATTTGACCCACTTTATTCCCCAGAACTAGATCCAGCACTGCTTCCTTCCTTGTTGGGCTGGAAACACACTGATCAAGGAAGTTCTCTTGTACACATTTCAGGAATTCCTTCCCCTCTTTGCCTTTCACACTGTTACTGTCCGAGTATAATTGAAGCCCCCCCCCCCCCATTATCACTACTCTATAGTTCTTCAATCTTTCTGTAATTTGCCTGCCTCCTCTATCTCCTTCCCACTATTTGGTAGCCTATAGTATACACCCAGTATTGTTCCTTAATTCTAACTAAATAGATTCTGTCTTTGACCCCCCTCAACTACATCATCCCTTTCCAGTGCTATAATACTTTCTTTGATCAATACTGCCACCCCCACCCACCTTCATTTCTTTCCTTCCCTATCTTTCCTGAATACCTGTAGCCAGGAATATTAAGTCCCCAATCCTCCCCTTCTTTGAGCCAGGTCTCTGTTATTGCCACTATATTGTAGTCCCATGTGGCGATTTGTGCCTTCAGCTCACGAACCTTATTTACCATGCTACGTACATTTATGCATATGCACTCCAAACTCATCTTGGACTGCCTCGCATTTGCCCTGTCTGAACCTTCTTATTTCTGAACTATTCTTTACTTTAGTGCTATTTGTCTCTCCCAGTCATCTGTGCACCTTGTTTCTCCTCTCTAATGTTTCATCCTGGTGCCCACGCCCCTGCCAAATTAGTTTAAACCCTCCCCCACTGCACTAGTTAACCTCCCCATGAGGATATTGGTCCCAACTCGAGGTTGAACCCGTCCATCTTGAACAGATCCCTCCTGCCCCAGAACTGGTCCCAATGCCCCAAGAATCTAAGCCCTCCTCCTGCACCATTTCTCCAGCCACGTTGTTTTATCCTGCTATTACTATATTCACTTGCGTGTAGGGCTGGGAGTAATCCAGAGATTTCTACATTTAAGGTCCTGCTTTTTAACTTCCTCCCTAGCTCCTGAAACTCTGACTGCAGGACCTCATCGCTTTTCCTTCTGTCATTCATTTCCACATGGACCGTGACTTCCGACTGTTCCCCTCCCCCCCTCAACTTGCTCCTGAAAACCCACCTCTTTAACCAAGCTTTTGGTCACCTGCCCTAATATCTCCTTAAGTGGCTCAGTGTCAAATTTTGTTTGATAATTGCTCCTGTGAAGCACCTTGGTTACTACGTTAAAGGTGTTATATAAATGCAAGTTGTTGTTGTTAGGGGAAGCACTGTAGAAGTTTAATAGAGTCTAGAATGGCTACTTTTGTTAAGTCACATATATTCTACAAAATAATCCAGTTTCTTGATTTAAGACATCACTTTACTTGAGCGTTCATCTGTTCCACCTATCGAAAGATTGGAGAAACATACGTGAGCACACATGCAAGTTTACGGTCTCAACTTCACATGACAGATTACATCGTATAGGCAGATAATAGGTAGTGCGAGTTAACATACTTACAGGAGTAATCGTTACCGCTGAACTCATGAAAATATGGCAGACCCAAAATTTGTAATAGTGCTTTATCTCAGATATAGAGGGCAGTAATGACAAACTTTTAATTGATTCAAAAAAGATTACTGGTGATTTTGCTGTCTGTTGCAAAGATTAATGTG
Source organism: Heptranchias perlo (assembly GCF_035084215.1). Classification (NCBI taxonomy): domain Eukaryota; kingdom Metazoa; phylum Chordata; class Chondrichthyes; order Hexanchiformes; family Hexanchidae; genus Heptranchias; species Heptranchias perlo. The sequence continues at coordinate 59,954,784 of NC_090332.1, forward strand.
ATGGCTTTATTTACTTTGCAGTAGAGGACCTGGCTCTGGTTCAGTCTATACTTACAAATCAGGGCCTCGCATGCTGGGATTCTAGTTCTCCCAATCTTTTGCTCTCTGTCTCTAAGAATGAAACACATTGTGGTTTTTGGCCAGGATGTAGGACTATTACATGATTTGTAACGATCACATTTCCCATAAAAATATTAGAGAGGCATAGAATCATAGAAAGGTTACAGCATGGAAAGAAGCCATTTGGCCCATCAAATGGGCCTGCAAATTTTTTTACTTTCAAGTATTTATCCAGTTCCCTTTTGAAGGCCATGATTGAATCTGCCGCCATCACCTCCTCGGGCAGTGTATTCCAGATCCTAACCACTCGCTATGTAAAAAAGTTTCCTCACGTCACCTTTGGTTCTTCTGCCAATCACCTTAAATCTATGTCCTCTAGTTTTTGACCCTTCCGCCAATGGGAACAGTTTCCCTCTATCTACTTTGTCTAGAACCATCATGATTTTGAATACTTCTTTCAAATCTTCTCATAACCGTCTCAGCTCCAAGGAGAGCAACCCCAGCTTCTCCAGTCTATCCATGTAACTAAAGCCCCTCATCCCTGGAATCATTCTAGTAAATCTCTTCTGCACCCTCTCTAAGGCCTTCACATCTTTCCTAAAGTGCGGTGCCCAGAACTGGACACAATACTCCAGTTGTGGCTGAACCAGTGTTTTATAAAGGTTCATCATGACTTCCATACTTTTGTACTCTATGCCTCTATTTATAAAGCCCAGGATCCCGTATGCTTTTTTAAATGCTTTCTCAAACTGCCCTGCCACCTTCAACAATTTGTGCACATATACCCCCAGATCTCTCTGTTCCTGTACCCCTTTTAGAGTTGTGCCTTCTAGTTTATATTGCCTCTCCTCATTCTTCCTATCAAAATGTATCACTTCGCATTTTTCTGAGATAAATTTCCACGTCCATGCCACCAGCCTGTCTATATCCTCGAAGTCCAATTTATCTCAGAAAAATGCGAAGTGATACATTTTGATAGGAAGAATGAGGAGAGGCAATATAAACTACTTCCAATATAAACACTTCCAAGTTTTATGACATCTAAAAATTTTGAAATTGAGCCCTGTACACCCAAGTCCAAGTCATTAATATATATCAAGAAAAGCAGTGGTCCCAGCACTGATCCCTGGGGAACAACACTGTACACCTCTCTCCATTCCAAAAAAACAATCGTTCACCACTACTCTGTTTCCTGTTCCTTAGCCAATTCTGTATCCATGTTGCTACTGCCCCCTTTATTCCATGGGCCGCAATTTTGATGATAACTCTACCATGCGGCACTTTATCAAACGCCTTTTGAAAGTCCATATAGACCACATCAACTGCATTGCTCTCATCTACCCTCTCTGTTACCTCATCAAAAAACTCTATCAGGTTAGCTAAACACGATTTGCCTTTAACAAATCCGGGCTGGCTTTCCCTAATCAATCCACACTCGTCGAAGTGACTGTTAACTCTGTCCCGGATTATTGTTTCTAAAAGCTTCCCCACCACGAGGTTAAACTGACTGGCCTATAGTTGCTGGGTTTATCCTTACACCCATTTTTGAATAAGGGTGTAACATTTGCAATTCTCCAGTCCTCTGGCACCACCCCCGTATCTAAGGATGATTGGAAGATTGTGGCCAGTACCTCAACAATTTCCACCCTTACTTTTCTCAGCAACTGAGGATGCATCCCATCTGGACCTGGTGACTTAACTACTTTAAGTGCAGCTAGCCTTTCTAGTACCTCTTCTTTAACAATTTTTAGCTCATCCAGTATCTCAACTGTATCTTCCTTTATTGAGACTCTGGAGCAGCTTCTTTCTTGGTAAAACAGATGCAAAGTACTCATTTAGTACCTGGGCTATGCCCTCTGCCTCCATAAGTAGATCTCCTTTATGGTCCCTAATCGGCCCCACCCCTCCTCTTACTACCTGTATACATGCCTGTAGAAGACTTTTGGATTCCCTTTTATGTTGGCCGCCAGTCTATTCTCGTATTCTCTCTTTGCCCTTCTTATTTCCTTTTTCACTTCCCCTCTGAACTTTCTATATTCTACCTGGTTCTCACTTGTGCTATCAACCTGACATGTCATACGCCCCTTTTTTCCATTTCATCTTACTATCTCTTTTGTCATCCAGGGAGCTCTGGCTTTAATTGCCCTACCTTTCTGCCTCGTGGGAATGTGCCTAGACTGTACCTGAACCATCTCCTCTTTAAAGGCCGCCCAATGTTCAATTACAGTTTTGCCTGCCAATCTTTGATTCCAATTTATCCGGGCCAGATCTGTTGTCATCCCATTGAAACTGGTATGTTCTCAGAGATGAACTAAGATAACTAGCAGAATGTGATGATTAGGAACAAAGGGTTGCTTGGGAAGAATGTGCCAGGTAGGTTGGCCAGGCATGGCTGCCAGCTAGAACTATCCCTTTGTTCTGAATGGTGGGCATTTGTTTACCCTGCTAAGGTGCAAATACATGTTTATCCGTCTAAGGATAGTCCATTCGTCCCCATTATCATCTACCCTCTGAGTCACAAAGCCACAGGTTGGGGGGAAATTCTCTATTGAAATAACATGCCAGAAATAATTGTGAATCAAGAGGTGAAAGGGAGGAACTTAATAAGGTTGATTGTAAATGTTTTATGTACAAAATTATGAGGGGCACAGATAGGATGGATACTAAGGAGCTTTTTCCCTTCGTTGAGGGTTCTATAACAAGGGGACATAGATTCAAGGTAAAAGGCGGGAGGTTTAGAGGGGATTTGAGAAAGAACTTTTTCACCCAGAGGGTGGTTGGAGTCTGGAACTCACTGCCTGAAAGGGTTGTGGAGGCAGGAACCCTCACAACATTCAAGAAGCATTTGGATGAGCACTTGAAATGCCATAGCATACAAGGCTACGGACCAAATGCTGGAATATGGGATTAGAGTAGACAGGGCTTGATGGCCGGCACGGACACGATGGGCCGAAGGGCCTCTATCCGTGCTGTATAACTCTATGAATCAGCAGGGAAAGGGTTCTGAAAAAAAATATTAGAACTGAAAGCTGACAAGTCCCCAGGTCCTGACGGACTTCATCCTAGGGTCTTAAAAGAAGCAGCTGCAGAGATAGTAGATGCATTGGTATTAATTTTTCAAAATTCCCTAGATTCTGGAAGGGTCCCATCAGATTGGAAAATAGCGAATGTAACTCCTCTATTCAAGAAAGGAGGGAGACAGAAAGCAGGAAACTACAGGCCAGTTAGCTTAACATCTGTCATAGGGAAAATGCTAGAATCTATTATTAAGGAGGTTATAGCAGGGCACTTTGAAAATCTCAATGCAATCAGGCAGAGTCAACACGGCTTTGTGAAAGGGAAATCGCATTTGACTAATTTAATTATAATTCTTTGAAGAAGTAACAAGCAACGTGGATAAAGGGGATCCTGTGGATGTGATGTACTTGGATTTCCAGAAGGCTTTTGACAAGGTGCCACATCAAAGGCTACTGCACAAAATAAGAGCTCATGGTGTAGGGGGTAACATATTAGCATGGATAAAGGATTGGTTAGCTAACAGGAAATAGAGAGTAGGCATAAATGGGTCATTTTCAGGTTGGCAAGATGTAACAAGTGAAGTGCCACAAGGATCAGTGCTTGGGCCTCAACTATTTACAATCTATATCAATGACTTGGATGAAAGGACTGAATGTATGGTTGCTAAATTTGCTGATGACTCAAAGGTAGGTAGGAAAGTAAGTTGTGAAGAGGACATGAGGAGTCTGCAAAGGGATATAGATAGGTTAAGTGAGTGGGCAAAAATTTGGCAGATGGAGTATAATGTGGGAAAATAGTGAACTTGTCCACTTTGGCAGGAGGAATAGAAAAGCAGTATGTTATTTAAATGGAGAGAGACTGCAGAACTCTGCGATACAGAGAGATCTGAGTGTCCTAGTACATGAATCACAAAAAGTTAGTATGCAGGTACAGCAAGTGATTAGGAAGGCAAATGAAATGTTGTCATTTATTGCAAGGGGAATGGAATATAAAAGTAGAGATGTTTTGCTGCAGTTGTACCAGGCATTGGTGAGACCACATCTAGAATACCGTGTGCAGTTTTGGTCTCCTTATTAAAGAAAGGACATAATTGCTTGGAGGCGGTTCAGAAAAGGTTCACTCGACTGATTCCTGGGCTAAGCGAGTTATCTTATGAGGAAAGGTTGGACAAGTTGGGCCTGTATACACTGGAGTTTAGAAGAATGAGATGATCTTATTGAAACATAAGATCCTGAGGGGACTAGAAGGGGTAGTTGCTGAGAGGATGTTCCCCCTTGTGGGAGAGACTAGAACTAGGGGCCAGAATTTAAAAATAAGGGGTCTCCCATTTAAGACGGAGATGAGGAGAATTTTTTTCTGAGGGTCGTGAGTCTGTGGAACTCCCTTCCCTAGAGAGCAGTGGAGGCAGGGTCATTGAATATTTTTTAAGGCTGAGTTAGATAGATTCCTGATTAACAAGGGAGTCAAAGGTTTTAGTCGGTAGACAGGAAAGTAGGGTTGAGGTCGCAATCAGATCAACCATGATCTTATCAAATGGCAGAGCAGGCTCGAGGGGCCGAATGGCCTACTCCTGCTCTTAATTTGTATGTGCGTATGAGTTGCCAGGTAGTGGGATCACATTGACTTTTGTCCTGTCCCGATCTGATTTGGCTGGTGAGCCGTAGCATATGCAAGGTCCTTGTGTTGGGCAGTGGGCGGGCTGCTGGATTTTACATCTAGTTACCTTTAACTAGCATACACGTGTTACCATAGAGATGCATTACATTCTTACCAGAGCATGGGGCATCACCTGAAGCAGCACCCGACATTGGTGTCTGGACAAATACACGAGAAAAAAGTAGCATTTTAAATAAGTCTTATTTATATTATGCATAACAGCCCCAATTTAGGGCATGCTTTGAACAATGTTGAGGTACCACGACATGCAGTGAAAATAAGGACAATTCTGGAATTAATCCTTCTTACATGGGAAAATTTTAAGCTCACATAGAAAGTATCACTCATGGTTAACTATTTTGTATTCAAGAGAAGCTATGTGTCACAAATGTAGTTTGTTTAAGGTCATTCTAACAGAAAGGACCCTGGAATGCTTACATTCTGCATTCCTACCACAGTGTCGATTTTTTGGCAACTTAATAAATCATGGATTTTTAATTTTTTTTTAAAAAAGGTTGCAGTAGAGCAATACTGAATAGCTGAACCTAGAGGTTTCAAGATCTCTTTCAAAATGACAGGATCTAGCAATATTAAGGAGAAATCAGTTTTTTTTTTAAAAAGGGCTTCATCTTTGCTAAATAGTGGCAATTTTTTTTTGTATGCCACACATTGTGATGTGTTGCAGCTTGGTGTAACATGCATCACACAAAAAAAAATCATGGAGTTACTTGTACGTGATGTGATGACGGTGACACGCTATTGTTCTCTCGTCCTGCAATAAAAACACCTCTTTTAAAGAATGTGTGTATATATACATACATACATAAACACACACACTATATATTTTAAATCGATCATTCATTAGGGCCTGCAGATTAAAAACTGAAGTTTTAATTATATTTATTATATATCCTCTGAATTCTGAACTACATATTTTTGTGTTGCCAATTAAATCTTGGCTGCTCAGAATACATTTTTAAAATTTATTTCAATCTTACAATTCCTTCCTCTCCTCAACTATTCGGTGAAACATTCTCAGAGTGAAGAAGCAGGCTGTACCTTGTCCTCTGCCAAAAGCAGTACAGCTTGAAATAAGATCTAATTTTTCCTTCCTCCCTGTGAGGAGGCATATCTTCATGTTCCACGTGAATGCTCCTCTGACAGCCCAGCTGTGTTTGCATGCACAAACCTGTCCTACCACTCGCACAACAAATCCAGCCCCAGAATTTCTCATTCTGGAACACATTGCTTCTAGCAATTCAGCAAGTCACCATTTAGCACTATTGAAAGATGGGCTTCACAATCTCATGCATTTTATACCATCTCAGCACTACCATGCCAGTTATTTTATCTGTACCACTTGTGGTAGTATGAAGTTAGGAACTGTTGAAAACATGGAGAATTTGTGTTAAAGATGAATCTCCATTTGGAGTACAAGTACTGTGCTGTATAATCAATGATATGTTAGTCTCTGTACGTGTACACAAGGTTGGAGGTTCTTGCACTCCAGTGAAAGTGCAAAGAAGACATTCCCTTTCCAAATACTGCATTTTACCAGCAAAAAAACTGAGAAGCTCATAGGTTATGTAGCAGCTATCAAGGTAAAATTCAAGTTAATTTTTCCCATTATATTAAGATAAAACTAGAAAGATTTTGATACACTCCTCTCAGATCACTAGTTGATTACTTCCTTCAGCCAGTAGAAGCTGCAAATCTCGACATAAAAATTAGGTATACACAGTAGTTTTTAAATATTGTCCCAGTCGCTGTGGAATCCACCCTGCAGTATAAACTACAACATATATTCTACATCACCTGAAAATATGAATTCTACAATGTAAATGCAACAATGAATACTATAGTGCCAAACGTTTGAGATGAAAATGCCACGGAAAATACAAGAGCTATGACCAAATCAGCCATCAATTCCTACAAGCAGGAGAGACTTCAGAACGTTTCCTATTGCAAGATGAACACTAACATTGCTATCGGTGGAAGAAAAAGCAGTGAAGGATGGTCTGGGTCTGTGACCTTTATGCAGTGTAGGAGAGGGAGTAACATGCGGCAATAATTAAATTGTATGCACCGGTTAAGCAGGAACCACTCTTGGCATTAGCTCTGGAATGGAACAAGTCAGCTGCCCACCTTCTGAACAGGGAAAAAATAGAGGTAATTGAATTACAACACTAGAATTAAAGGGTGCAAGGAAAGAAAACCAAATGTTCCAACACTACAGCTCTAGCATGTTGTAAGAACCTTTCATAAAGTACATATGTGAATGCATAAATATCATTAAGAGAATGCTAAATTAAAGTGATAGCAGCAATAAATGTTCCACAAGGGTCCAAATGTGTTCTTTAATATAGATGAAGTACTTTGAATACTTCCTTGGGTATTGCTGTGAATGGTCTGATCCCTGTAATGTGCTTACAGAGCTTTAAGATCTTTGGATATACAGAATTTTCTTACTCTATGCAATGCAAAGATTTGGGGAAAAAAACACATTCTTGCAACTGGGATGTTCCCTTAAATATGTTTCACTGGTTACTAATAGGCACTTTTTAAAAAAGACTCATGAATTAATAGTAAATTAGACAGATGATCAAAAAGTGACCTAGCAATAGGAAGCAGGTAATGATAAATGGTAAAATCTCTGTCAGTGGAGTTTTGGAGGAGTCTGTTCTGGGTTCCCAGCTATTTGTAGTGCTCATAAATGACTTGTTACAAAAGGTGCTCTTGCCTATGAAATTTGATGAAGATACCATGTAGCCATATAAGGGATATGAACAGCATTCAAAAATGGGCTGAGGCGCAGATTGATTTTTTAATATAAATGTAATCCGTATTGAAAAAGATGTACATGATGAGAGGGTGTCCTCAGCAAAGGTAAAGAGCAAAAAGGAATGGGTGTGATTAGCGATCATCAATTGAAAGTATCCAGTGGTGGTGGGATAGAGCTGAACAAATATTTTAGTTTTGTTTGATTCCTTTGGGAATTCAGTAACACAAATGGGTGGAGTGGAGTCTATGATAAGGTTGAGTGTACATGGTCTGTAGGAGTGACTTAGTGGGCCAAATGGCCTTTTCAGGTTCTATGCTTTTGTATATTCATATGTAAGCACCTCTGGATTCAATCTGGAGCAACTTTACATTTATATTTTACTTTTCTGCCAATATCCTGCAATAAAAAAAAATTCATAGCCAGTAAAAACACAAGTGCACATGGATATGCACTCGTGTATCAAAAGTATTTTTATTGTAACATAAAATTCTTACATCAATTGCTCTGCTAAACTGTTGTACATTTCTTTCCAGGCTCCTTGTACCAGAAGGTCATTGAAGCATTAATTCATCTCCGTGAAATATCTCAAGATACGAGTCTGCCATTTAAGTCACTCATGGCTTTTTTTTTTACTTCTGCGTTATTGGAAATGAGTTTTGGTCCATTAAGTCCCCAACTTTTTCTTGCAAGATATGAACGACCTCAGCCAGGACAAATAGATGAGTTTCATCCAGGTCCTGAATTATAAATTTTTTCCCCAAAGCATTTGTATCATCCAAGTACAGCAAGAATTGCTTCATGGCTGGGTCACTAAAAAGACAAAAATTTGAAGAGAAAGTACACTAATATTAATGTCAAAGTCCACTCACAGTGTACCACTCCATTCGAGTGAAACCACCCACCTTTATTAATGCAGAAACGAACATACCGCAACCTTGGAACAAATATCATGGTACTTCCCTGTAAAGTTAATTATGCAAATTCACATGAATGATGTGAACAAATGTTGCATAAACTGGATTCCTGTCAGAGCAGAGGACAGTAATTCTCATTAGGTTATGAGCCATGATTCAGAGCTCTCCAACCAGGAAATACCATGGCTCCTACAGCAGGGAGTCCCACCATTCTCCTAACTACACAGAGTGAAAGCCAATGTCAATTTAAAGATCAATAATAAGTTATTAGCTTCAAAATCTTTCTCCACCACCACCCCCCCCCCCCCCCAACTCAATCTTTCTGTTTAAACAGTGAATGCCTGTGACTTCTGTGGAAACTGGTTTGCTCAAGGTGAGGGAATGGAGTTAACATCAGAAGAGATACAGTTAGAATATTTCAGTGGCTATGCCATTAAGGCTGTTCCCCTAAGGTTACCCCTGCCCCAACCCTGAATTCATATCTTTCTCTAGTTTCTCTCCCATCTCTCATGTTCCTCTCCGAGCTCATCTTGATCACAAGATCCACCTCCTGCTCCCTCGACCCTATTCCCACCAAACTGGCCACCACCCAACTTTCCTTCCTGGCCCTCATGTTAGCTGATAACATCAGTTCCCTCTCCTCAGGTACTTCTGCCTCCCCTTCAACTCTGTCATCACCCCCCCTCTTCAAAAAACCCACCCTTGACACCTCTGTCCCTGCAAACTACTGCCTCATCTCCAACCTCCCTTTTCTCTCTAAAGTCCTTGAGCGTGTTGTTGCCTTCCAAATCCGTGCCCATCTTTCCCACAACTCCATGTTCGAATCCTTCCAATCAGGTTTCTGCCCCAGTCACAGTACTGAAACGGCCCTTACCAAAGTCACAAATGACATCCTCTATGACTGTGATCGTGGTAAACTATCCCTCCTCATCCTTCATGACCTGTCTGCAGCCTTTGAAACAGTTAAGCACACCATCCTCCTCCAATGCCTCTCCGCCGTCATCCAACTGGGTGGGACTGCACCCGCCTGGTTCCATTCTTATCTATCCAGTCGCAGCCAGAGAATCAGCTGCAATGGCTTCTCTTCCCGCTCTTGCACCGTTACCTCTGGAGCACTGCTCCCTTTAAGCTGTGTGCAGTGCGCGGCTGCGCAGCAGTTTGTTATGTGCCGCGCACATCATCATTCCGTCCGCACAGTGCTCTCTGGTGGAGATGCTGCTGAGGTGACGTCACTTTGCAGCAAGGGCTGGAGTTAAAGTTAGGTTGGATGGGAGCATAGTACTGCGGATGTCGGCGTCTAGTGTGAGTCAGTGGTACAGCTGCTCAGAGACTGATCTCCACAAATAGTATACTGTCCGATGGATGGATATATATATTTTTTCATTGGACAAAGTGTGTGTGTGTGTGAGAAAATGTAAAAGACCCACACACACAAAAAAAACTGATTTGAGTTTCCAATCAGAAAACTTCAGCACGCGAGGATTCAGTGAGGCGATGCATTTAATTAAATGAAAGCTTTTCACCTCTAGTGCAAATTGTGGAGAACTGAAGACAAACATATTTAAGGCACTGGTAGCAAATAACACTGGAGGGAGTCTACAATTAGTGCAATTAACAGTTTTTGTCACCATCCTATTCAACATTCGCTTCTGAAGTAAACTACAAATGAACCCAAATTACCTGGCATATTGTAATAATCATTCATCAATTTCCATATTTCATGTTTACAAATTAAGTAATTCAGACACAGATCATGTGTAATATTGTTATTAAAGATCCTTCTACAATTGTACTAAAATATACTTTCCAATCACATTGGTACATTGCAATCAAAACAATGAAGTTGATTTAAATTGTTTTATACAACTGCTATCCAAAAGCCCTCAGCTGCCCCAAGGATTGTCTCTTTTTAATCTTTGTCCTTTGCCTCCCTCAGTTCAGGTTCATGACCAAACTGCTCCCTGCCTTACATAGAGGCAGCCAAAACTAATAAGACCTACAAGATGTACAATTGTAATGCAATATTTTTTTAAACCCTGCTGAGGATTCAATAGGTGGGGGGGAGGAGCTTTAATTAAACTGTTCCCTATCCCCAAATTCACACACTGACTGATTTGACAGCTGTTTTATATTTGACTCAATTTAAAAATTCTGATTGCACACGATTTATTTCTGTTTGAGTCAGTCAGAGTCATTAAGCTGATTCAACAAAAAGCTGATTGGAATCATTCCCATCAGATAATTTTTAATAAAATATAAGACGACTGGTCTGCTCAATCCTAGCGCAACTTAAGAAAGCCATTTCACAAATTTATCAGCCAATATAACATTACATTTTTTACAATTATCCATTATTTTGTACGTTTGTTCTGTTTGTTATTTACCCTGAATAATGTTTTCTAAAAAGATGTTCTATTCAAAAAGTTGTGACTTTTTTTAATGGTGGCGCACACAGCCTTTATATTGGTCCGCAAACCCAAATTCATTCCACAGATGGCCGAAAAAAATTAGAGGGAACATTGCTCTGGAGTCCCCCAAGTATCTATCCTTCACCCCTCCTATTTCTCATGTACATGCTGTCCCTCAGCGACATCATCCAAAAGCACAACGTCAGATTCCACATGTACACTGATGACACCCAGCTGCACCTCACCACCACCTCTCTCATTTGTCCGACATACAGTACTGGATGAGCAAATAATTTCCTCCAACTAAATATTGGGGAGACCAAAGCCATTGTCTTTGGTCCCCACCGCAAACTCCGTTCCCTAGCCACCGACTCCATCCCTATCCCTCTCCATGGCCACTGTGAGGCTGAACTAGACCGTTCGCAACCTTGGCGTCCTATTTGACCCTAATATGAGCTTCCGACCACACAGCCACTCAATCACCAAGACCGCCTACTTCCACTTCCGTAACATCGCCCGTTTCTGCTCCTGCCATTGCTCATCTGCAGCTGAAATCCTCATCCATGCCTATTGTTACCTCCAGACTTGACTATTCCAATGCACTCATGGTCATCCTCCCATCTTCCACCCTCCATAAACTTGAGCTCATCCAAAACTCTGCTGCCCGTATCCTGAATCGTACGAAGTCCCATTCTCCCATCACCCCTGTGCTCACTGACCTACATTGGCTCCCAATCTGGGAACGCATTGATTTTAAAATTCTCATCCTTATTTTCAAATTCCTCCATGGCCTCGCCATTCCCTATTTCTGTAACCTCCTCCAGCCCTACGCGATCTCTGCACTCTTCCAATTCTTGCCTCTTGCACATCCTTCGTAATCGCTGCACTACAGGAGGACTCACCAAATTCATCTGGAATCTTATTTTAGTCACTCCACCATTGCAGGCCGTGCCTTCAGCTGCCTAGGCCCTAAGATCTGGAATTCCCCCCCCACACCCTCCTTTAAGACGCTCCTTATAACCTACCACTTTGGCCAAGCTTTTGGTCACCTGTCCCATTACAAATTTTGTTTTGTTTGATAACGCTCCTGTGAAGCACCTTGGGGTTAAAGGCGCTATATAAATGCAAGTTGTTGTGTATATTAATTAACTCCATCATACTGTTGGACTCAATATTTTTAGCTGAACAAATTCACATGACGTGTATGTCAAATGCAAAGTCTGACTATATTCACAAAGGAAACTGCACTTAAAACGTGTCACTGTAGTAGAGATTTCAAAAGTACAATTCTTAAGCTAAGAAATTAAACAAATTTTAATATCTCAAGCAATCAAAGCAGAGGGCTGGGTGGCACAATGGACTACGGTTAGTACGTTGCTCGTCCACCTCTAGGACCCATGTTTGAATCCAATCAGACTGATGGAATGAATTTGTGCAGCCTTTACTCACTTCCTAATGTATGCAGCTAAACATCACAAACAGCCCACATTTCAGCACCAATTTTAAAATCTCATATTCGCTACACATAGCAAATTGGAAGTTTCCTGCCTGCATGCAGATCGTGTTTCCACTGTTTAGAAATCTGCATTTCAGCTTTGGAACCTTCAGCTGCTGATGTTTCATTTTTAAGATCACAGTGTAAGGGGGAAGTCAGATCATTCCTCTGATTCCATGTTTACACAAACTGGAAGGCAAATGGTATGTTGGCCGTCCTTGCAAGGGGATTGGAGTACAAGAGTAAGGAAGTCTTGCTGCAATTGTACAGGGCTTTGGTGAGACCACACCTGGAGTAGTGTGTATAGTTTTGGTCTCCTTACTTAAGGATGAATATACTTGCCTTGGAGGCTGTGCAATGGAGGTTCACTAGATTAATTCCTGGGATGAGGGGGAAGTCAGATCATTCCTCTGATTCCAGTTTGTGTAAACATGGAATCAGAGGAATGATCTGACTTCCCCCTTACACTGTGATCTTAAAAATTTTACAACACCAAGTTGCTGGACTATAACTTGGTGTTGTAAAATTGTTTACAATACACAAACTTTAGCATTGCAATAAAACAGAATCTGCTTTTCAGTGATGCTGAAGTTGGTGTGTAGATGCACTAAGAAATAGGAGCAGGAATAGGACATACAGCCCCTCGAGCCTGCTCCACCATTCAATATGATCATAGCTGACCTCAACTCTACTTTCCCGCCTGATCCCCATATCCCTTAATTCCCTTACAGTCCAAAAATCTCTCTCATCCCTGAACATACTCAACAACTGAATATTCTCCACAGCCCTCTGAGGTAAAGAATTCCAAAGATTCACAACCCTGTGTGAAGAAATTCCTCCTCATCTCAGTCTTAAATGGCTAACCCCTTATTCCTGAGACTATGCCCCATAGTTCTAGACTCTCTAGCCAGGGGAAACAACCGCTCAGCATCTACCCTGTCAAGCCCCCTCAAAATCTTCTATGCTTCAATGAGGTCACCTCTTATTCTTTTAAACTCCAAAAAGAGTATAGGCCCATTCTACTCAATCTCTCCTCATAGGACAACCCTCTCATCCCAGGAATTAATCTAGTGAACCTCCATTGCACAGCCTCCAAGGCAAGTATATTCATCCTTAAGTAAGGAGACCAAAACTATACACACTACTCCAGGTGTGGTCTCACCAAAGCCCTGTACAATTGCAGCAAGACTTCCTTACTCTTGTACTCCAATCCCCTTGCAAGGAAGGCCAACATACCATTTGCCTTCCTAATTGCTTGCTGTACCTGCATGTTAACTTTCTGCATTTCGTGTACAAGGACACCCAAATCCCTCTGAACATCAACATTTAATAGTTTCTCACTACTTAAAAAATATTCTGTTTTTCTATTCTTCCTGCCAAAGTGAATAACCTCACATTTCTCCACAGTATACTCCATCTGCCACTCTCTTGCCCACTCACTTAACCTATCTATATCCCTTTGCAGACTCGTGTCCTCCTCACAGCTTACTTTCCCACCTAGCTTTGTATCGTCAGCAAACTTGGATACTTTACACTCGGTCCCTTCATCCAAGTCATTAATATAGATTGTAAATAGCTGAGGCCCAAGCACTGATCCTTGCAGCACCTCACTAATCACAGCCTGCCAACCCGAAAACGACCCATTTATCCCTACTGTTTTCTGTTTGTTAACCAATCCAATGACACCTCAGAAAAGCTGGAAGGATGACTAATGCAGGAACTGGAAAATAAAATGTATTTGGTGATAGAGATTGCTCGAGGTGAAAATTATTGGAGCACAGTAGAACATGATCTGCCCTGCCCTATACTGAATCTGGGAGTGCTCAATGCTGGTACTGTTAAGCAGAAATGGGAAAGTGTTCATTCCTCATTAGTGACATCCATCACCCTCATTAATACAAAAAAAAAATCACCAAAAAGAAATCGTACTTCCTGCACCTCCTAAATAAGATCCTGCGTTGTGTTTAGAACCAAACCATAGAAGTTTACAGAAAAGGTGGCAGCGATCGTGTGTGTGTGTTGACTCTTAATTAGAGCACTCCAAATCTATTGCCACTGCCCCGCACTCTCCCCATAGCCCAGGTTACTGTCCGTTTCAAAGTATAGCAATCAGTACTTAAATCAAAATTTAAAATACAGGCCACATTGTGTAAATTAAGAAAACCTGTCTGAAGTTCAAATATCACACTTTAGTTTTTCACAACAATTACATTTGAGACGTTGCTTCAGGTGCCACCTTTCATGGTCCTGCAGATCAGGTGCAGGAGTCTTCACAAGATAAGTACCAGTGAAAGAAGCTATTCCATCTATCTTATTCACTCAGGAAAAAAAACTGAAGTCTGAAGTATATTAATGACCTGGACTTGGGTATAGAGGGTATAATTTCAGGGCTTGCAAATGACACAAAACTCGGAAATGTAATAAACAAGGTGGAGGATAATAACAGACTTCAGGAGGACGAAGACAGACCGGTGAAATGGGCAGACACATGGCAGATGAAATTTAATGCAGAGAAGTGTGACGTGATACATTTTGGTAGGAAGAATAAGGAGAGGCAATATAAACTAAATGGTACAATTTTAAAGGGGGTGCAGGAACAGAGAGACCTGGGGGTGCACACACAAATCTTTGAAGGTGGCAGGACAAGTTGAGAAGCTGTTAAAAAAAAAAGCATATGGGATCCTCAGCTTTATTAATAAAGGCGTAGAGTACAAAAGCAAGAAGTTATGCTAAAGTTTTATAAAACACTGGTTGGGCCTCAGCTGGAGTATTGTGTTCAATTCTGAGTACCACACTCTAAGAAGGATATCAAGGTCTTAGAGAGGGTGCAGAAGAGATTTACTAGAATAATACCAGGGATGAGGGGCTTCAGTTATGGGGAAAGACTGGAGTTGTTCTCCTTAGAACAGAGAAGGGTAAGGGGAGATGTAATAGAGGTATTAAAAATCATCAAGGGTTTGATAAGAGTAAATAAGGAAAAACTGTCACCAGTGGCCGAGGGGTCGGTAACCAGAGAACACTGATTTAAGGTGACCGGCAAAAAAGCCAGAGGCGACGTGACGAAACTTTTTTTTAAAAAAAACCAGCGAGTTGTAATTACCTGGAATGCACTGCCTGAAAGGGTGATGAAAGCAGATTCAATAGTAACTTTCAAAAGAGAATTAGATAAATACTTGAAGGGTAAAGATTTACAGGGCTATGTGGAAAGAGCAGGGGAAATGGGACTAAATGGATAGCTCTTTCAAAGAGCCGGCTTAGGCACGATGGGCCGATTGTCGTCCTACTGTGCTGTACCTATCATGATACTGTGAAGTCACTCCATCGTATTACATAACTGTGTTTTATGAATCCAAAGGTTTTTGCTCCTACGAACCTACCAGGAAGATCATTACAAGTGAAGATTGCTCTGTGTGTGAAGAGGTTCTTTCAGGCACGTCCTGAACTTTCCTTTATCCATCTTTAGCATGTGCCCCCTTGTTCTAACATCTTGACTTACCGCAAAATTATCCTCAGGGTTTTCTTTATTTAGACCGTTTAATATTGTGTATAATTCCATACCTCTCAGTCACTCACTTAGAGTCATAGAATCTCACAGCACAGAAGTGGGTCATTAAGACCGTTGTGCCTGTGCTGGTTCTTTGAAAGAGCTGTGCAATTCAGTCCCAGGCCCCAGTTTTTTCCCCATAACTCTGCAAATTAGTCCTCTAAGTACATATCCAATTGCCTTTTGAAAGTTCCTATTGAATTTGCTTCCACCACCCTTTCAGGTAGTGCATTCCAGATCTTTACATTCCTCTATGCGAAAACATTTCGTTTTTAGTTCTTTTACCAATGATATTAAATCTATGACCGCTGGTTATCGACCCACTTGCCAGAGGAAACCGTTTCTCCATATTCACTCTTATCAAAATCTCCCATTATTTTGAATACTTCTATCATGCCTCCCCTTAACCTTCTCTCCTTTAAGGAGGAGAACAATCCCAGCTTCTCCAATCTCTCCACATAACTGAAGTCGCTTATCCCTGGTATCATCCTGGTAAACCTCCTCTGTACCCGCTCCAAGGCCATGACATTCTTCCTAAAAAAAAGTGCGGTGCCCAAAATTGTACACAATATTCCAGCTGAGGCCTATCCAGTGATTTGTAAAGGTTTAATGTGACTTCCGTGTTCAAATGCCCCTATTTACAATGCCAAGTATCCCATGTGCTTTTTTTTAAAAAAAAAGCCATCTTAACTTGTCCTGCCACTTTCAAAGATTTGTGTACATATACCCCCAGGTGTCTCTGTTCCTGCACCCCCTTTAAAATGGTACCATTTAGTTTATATTGCCTCTCCTCATTCTTCCTACCAAAATGTATCACTTCATACTTAGTGTTAAATTGCATTTGCCATGTGTCTGCCCATTTCACCAGTCTGTCTATGTCCTCCTAAAGTCTGCTACTGTCCTCCTCACTTTACTACGTGGCAAGATTTGTATCATCTGCAAATTTCAAAATTGTACTCCCTGTACCCAAGTCCAGGTCATTTATATATAAGAAAAGCAATGGTGCTATCATCAATCCCTGGCAGACCCCACTGCTTACTTCTCTCCAGTTAGAAAAATATCCGTTCACCAATACTCTCTGCCTCCTATCCCTTAGCAAATTACGTACCCAAGTTGCCACTTTCCCTTTAATCCCATGTGTTTCTATTTTCCGAGTAAGTCTGTTATGTGGTACTTTACCAAAAGCCTTTTGAAAGTCTACTGCACTACCTTCATCCACCCTCTGATACTTCAAAGAACTCAATCAGGTTAGTCACACAAGATTCGCCTTTAACAAATCCTTGCTGGCTGTCCTTTATTAACTCATGCTTCTCCAAATGAGAATTAATTTTGTCCTTGACAATGGTCTCTAGTAGTTTTCCCACCACTGATTGGCCTGTAGTTACCAATTTATCCCTCTCCCCTTTTTTGAATAGGAGTGTAACATTTGCAATCCTCCAGTCCTCTGGCATCACTCCCATATCCAAGGAAAATTGATAGATTGTGGTCAGAGCTTCTGCTATCTCCATCCTTGTTTCTCTCAGCAACCGAGGATGCATCCTATCTGGACCAGGTCACTTGTTAACTTTAAGTGATGGCAACTCATTCAGCACCCCCTTTCTATTTAAAAAAAAATCCTAACCAATATCTCTACTTACTCCCTCCTCTACTGCGACATTAACTTCATCCTCTTCTTTTGTGAAGACAGATGTAAAGTACTCATTCAGTACCTCAGTCTTGCCCTCTGCCTCCATAAGATGATTTTCTTCAGTCCCTAATTGGCCCCACCATTCCTTTAACTATCCTTTTACTGTTAAACTAAAGAACCCCAGTTTCTCCAATCTTTCTTCACAACTCAATCCTTCGACATCGTGGATGGTGAATCTTCTCTAACACCTCTGTAGCTCAAATGTTTCCATTCTGTCTTGGTAACAAAAACTAAACACAGTATTCAACGTGTGGTCTGACCAGGGCACCTATAGCTTTAGCATGACATGTTCTGAACTCATCTGGCAATATAGTTCAGCATTTGGTTTGCTTTATGTTGCTCCACAATGACCTTTGTTAAGTGCCGAGTTTATTGTGATGCCCAGATCCTTTTCAGCTTTAGTTAACGATTCCTATACCATCCATTATATATGTACAAAACCCACTTATCCTTACAACGTGCAGTATCTTGCATTTGTCTGTACTGAAATGTATTACTACTCTTCTGCCCTATTGTATCCAACTACTTTTGTAGGTCCTTGACTGCTTCCTCCAATTTTACTGCTTCCCCAGTTTAGTATATCTGCAAATTTGACTAATTTGTCAAGTGTTTGAAGTCAAGTTGTTAATATAGACTAGGAACACTGATCCCTAGGCAATACACTTAGTATTTCCCCTTCCCAAAAACACACCCTAGCAAGCTCCTTTCCTTCATCCAATGTCTTATCCACATCTAGGTGTTACCCTGAATTCCCACTGCTTTCAATTTAAACAGCAGTATTTCATGAGAAACCTGATTCGAAGACTCCCTACAATTCTAAGTAC
The DNA here is from genome assembly GCF_035084215.1 of Heptranchias perlo. Lineage (NCBI taxonomy): Eukaryota > Metazoa > Chordata > Chondrichthyes > Hexanchiformes > Hexanchidae > Heptranchias > Heptranchias perlo. The sequence continues at coordinate 59,973,172 of NC_090332.1, forward strand.
ATCGCTGCAAATGGTTTTCCACTATCCACCTGATGCTGCTGCCTTAAAAACGCCATGGCTGAGACTTAGCTGGACTGAAATAGTAATTATTGGTCTTATAATCAATAGATAAATGGCTATTAAGCTTAAGACAAAAATGCTGCAAGTAGTAGTTTTGATAAAATTGAGATATAGTACAGACTGACAAAGAGAAAACAAGACCGGAAGGTAGAGATGAAAGAGAGATTTTCTACCCAACCATTATGTTTTTTCTTGCATCCTGCCCATGAATGCAAAACACAGAGGGCACAATTTTTAAGTCTTGGAAGGACTTGTGTACATAGAAAATGGCTAAATTAAGATAACTTGATAGGAGTAGAAAGCAAAAATGTTAGGCTGACTAAAGTAAATCTAAGGTCAGCCTAGTAGTCACAGAAGTGTTGCCCAGAATTTGCTGTAGCTGGTCAATGAACAGCACGCGTCCTTGCCAGTCAATGGGAATCAGGGGGAAAACTCTCCAGTGGCTGGAGTCATACCTAGCACAAAGGAAGATGGTAGTGGTTGTTGGAGGCCAATCATCTCAGCCCCAGGACATTGCTGCAGGAGTTCCTCAGGGCAGCGTCCTAGGCCCAACCAATTTCAGCTGCTTCATCAATGACCTTCCCTCCATCACAAGGTCAGAAATGGGGATGTTCGCTGATGATTGCACAGTGTTCAGTTCCATTCGCAACCCCTCAGATAATGAAGCAGTCCGAGCCCGCATGCAGCAAGACCTGGACAACATCCAGGCTTGGGCTGATAAGCGGCAAGTAACATTCGCACCAAACAAGTGCCAGGCAATGACCATCTCCAACAAGAGACAGTCTAAACACCTTCCCCTTGTCATTCAACGGCATCCCCCACCATCAACATCCTGGGGGTGACCACTGACCAGAAACTTAACTGGACCAGCCATATAAATACTGTGGCTACAAGAGCAGGTCAGAGGCTGGGTATTCTGCATCAAGTGACTCACTTCCTGACTCCCCAAAGCCTTTCCACCATCTACAAGGCACAAGTCAGGAGTGCGATAGAATACTCTCCACTTGTCTGGATGAGTGCAGCTCCAACAACATCCAAGATAAAGCAGCCCACTTGATTGGCACACCATCCACCACCCTAAACATTCACTCCCTTCACCACCAGCACACTGTGGCTGCAGTGTGTACCATCCACAGGATGCACTGCAGCAACTCGCCAAGGCTTCTTCGACAGCACCTCCCAAACCTGCGACCTCTACTACCTAGAAGGACATGAGCAGCAGGCACATGGGAACAACACCACCTGCATGTTCCCCTCCAAGTCACACACCATCCCGACTTGGAAATATATTGTCATTCCTTCATCGTCGCTGGGTCAAAATCCTGGAACTCCCTTCCTAGCAGCACTGTGGGAGAACCTTCACCACACGGACTGCAACGGTTCAAGAAGGCGGCTCACCACCACCTTCTCAAGGGCAATTAGGGATGGACAATAAATGCTGGCCTCGCCAGCAACGCCCACATCCCATGAACAAATAATAATAATAAAAAAACTGTCATGATATTTTGTGGCGCAAGTTGCTGGAAGTGAGAGATGGAAACGGTGCGCCACCCTTTACAGGGCATCTGGGATCTGAGTGAACAGGGCAAACAACTGTGCATCTCCTTAATAGGACTGAGAAGGAAGTGTAAGTTAGAATGGTGAGTTCTAATAATTCATTTTCAGTGCCAGAGAGGTTGACTGGCAGTAATTAGTGTCAATAAAAGGGTACTTAGATTTGAAATGACTTGCCTTATCTTTCTGTGAAGAGTTTGATTCGTATCTACTGCGAAAATACAGGAACTTCACGCCGTTCAGTGCATTTGAATGGTGAGGCAGACAGTGAGATCCCCTTTTCGTGATGCTAACAGCGGAGCTGCACATCTCTGACAGCAACTTTTGGATTTCCATGTTTAACATCTGCCATCACCTGAAGTTGCAGTGCAATTTGCACATAAATAACGGTGAGTGCCATTAGCCTCATCATTATTTTGACTGTAAATCTGGGCCATTATGACAAAATGCAGTTGACAATTTTTTTTAAGATAAAGAAGAAAGTTAATTTAAGTTCTGCTTGTTCCAAGCAAGATATTTCACAGCCTCCAGTAACATTCTGTGTTTGTTTTTTTAGTTTAGTGCTACAGTTCAATTTATTCAAGATATGGAAAGGCTGGCTTAGTGCCAACAGTAACAGAAGTATTTGAGCTGTGATCTAACTTTGTTATCACTTCATGTGCACAGGCTGGTGGGAGTGTAGCATTTCAGGTATAGTTTACTCAGAGATTTTGCTTGCATTTAAGCAACAAGTGGCACTGTTCAGTTCCGTATAGCCTGAATACATGAAAATTCCTAGACTTTTGTTAATTGAGAAACCAAGGCAAGGAAACAAGGCTGATAATGAAGGTTGAAAAGAGTAAAAGAGAAGGCAAATTAAAATCAGAAAGTAGTAATTCGGTAACAATAAGCGTGGGTTTCAAATACCTTATGTTTGTAGGAGGAACGAAGAATGAAGAAATTAAGGAATTCCACAGTTTTGAGATCTGAGAATGAGCTCAGAGTAGGTGTCTGCGGGATATATCTTGATTTCAACACAATTGGAATGTAGGAAGAAGAAAAAGGGTGTATGCCAGAGTATTCGCAGCTTGAGAGGAACAAGGGAAGCCTTGACCATAGTAGTTTTGATTAAACTGAGGTACAGTAAAGACAGAAAGAAAATTAGCTTCAAAAGGTAGAGGTGAAAGAGGGATTTTCCCCACCCAAACATCATGTTTTTTCTTGCATCCTGTCCAAGAATGCAAGACAAATAAGGGCGCAATATTCAAGTCTTTGATAGACTTGGGCATGATAGAACACTAAGTGTTAATGGAAAATGCATTTGGCATGAAGGAAAAACTGATCTTCTTGGAGACCATTTTAGCAATGGTGGAAATGTGGATGTTCAGAGATAAGGGGAGATAGTGAGGCCAAGAATCTTGATACATGAAAGAAATAGGATGGAATCATCAAAGGCTTAAAAAAAGGGAAACTGGTTAGATTTTCCAATGATGTGAATAAATTGTAGTTGAAGAATTGAGAGAAATAAGATTGCCGAAGGGCATGGAAAAGATCAATGCCGTAGTCATAAGGGATTCGATAGTCAGAGGGGACGGCCAGGCATTTCTGTGAATGCTGACGTGACTCCCGCATGGTGTGTTGCCTCCCTGGTGCCAGGGTAAAGGATATCACAGAGAGGGTGCAGAACATTCTGTGTGGGGGGGGGGGGGGAGGGGAATAGCCAGAAGTCATGGTCCATGTGGGTACCAACAACATAGGAAAGAAAAGGGCTGAGGTCCTGCGGTCAGAGTTTCAGGAGCTAGGAAGGAAGTTAAAAAGCTAGAACTCAAAAGTAGTAATCCCTGGATTACTCCCAGTGCCATACGATGGTGAGTACAGAAATAGAAAGATAAGGCAGCTTAATGCATGGTTAGAGACATGGTGCACGAGGAAGGGCTTCAGATTTTTGGAGCATTGGGACCAGTTCTGGGGCAGGAGGGACCTGTTCAAGATGGATGTGTTGTTCTTCAACAGAGCTGGGACCAATGTCCTCACGGGGAGGTTCACTCGTGCTTTGGGGGAGGGTTTAACCTAATTTGGCAGGGGGATGGGTCCCAGAATGTAGCATTAGAAAGGAGAAACAAAGTGCACAGTGGATTGGGAGAGACAGACAGCACTAGAGTAAGAAACAACACAGTATTAGGTGGGATCAGACTAAGAGAATACGAGAAGGTCAAAGATAGGTTTAGAGCGCATGTGTGTAAACGTACAAAGCGTGGTAAAATAAGGTTGAGCTGCAGGCTTAAATAGCCACATGGGAATATGATGGAGTGGCAATAATGGAGACCTGGCTCAAAAAAGGGCAGGATTGGGTACTAAATATTCCTGGATACAAGGTGTGCACGAAAGATAGAGTAGGAAAAAAAGAGGCGGGTGGCAGTATTGATTATGGTGAATATTGCAGTGCTGGAGAGAGAGGATGACTTTGAGGGATAAAAGACAGAATCTATTTGGTTCGAGTCAAGGAACAATAGAGGCGCCATTACATTACTGGCCACCAACTAGTGGGAAGGATACAGAGGAGCAAATATGCAGGGAAATTACAAAGAGGTGTAAGAACTATAGAGTAGCGATAATGGGGCATTTCAACTATCCTAGGATAGACTGGGATAGTAATAAAGGGCAAAAAGGGGGAGGAATTTCTGAAGTTGTGATCAGGAGAACTTGCTTGATCAGTATGTTTCTGGCCCAACAAGGAATGAGGCATTTCTGGATCTAGTTCTCTAGTTCTGGGGAATGAAGTGGGTCAAGTGTCAGCGGGAAAACATTAAGGGAACAGTGATCATAGTATCATAAGGTTTAGATTAGTTATGAAAAAGAACAAGGAGCAATCTAGAGTAAAAATACTTAAGCTACAGGTGAGGTGCCTGAAGATTGGAGGGTAGCAAATGTTGTGCCTTTGTTTAAGAAGGGTGGCAGGGAAAAGCCTGGGGACTACAGACCGGTGAGCCTGACATCTGTAGTGGGTAAGTTGTTAGAGGGTATTCTGAGAGACAGGATCTACAGGCATTTGGAGAGGCAGGGTCTGATTAGGAACAGTCAGCATGGTTTTGTGAGAGGAAAATCATGTCTCACGAATTTGATTGAGTTTTTTGAAGGGGTAACCAAGAAGATAGATGAGGGCTGTGCAGTAGACGTGGTCTACATGGACTTCAGCAAAGCCTTTGACAAGGTACCGCATGGTAGGTTGTTACATAAGGTTAGCTCTCACGGGATCCAAGGTGAGGTAGCCAATTGGATACAAAATTGGATTGACAGAGGGTGGTTGTAGAGGGTTGTTTTTCAAACTGGAGGCCTGTGACCAGTGGTGTGCCTCAGGGATCGGTGCTGGGTCCGCTGTTATTTGTTATTTATATTAATGATTTGGATGAGAATTTAGGAGGCATGGTTAGTAAGTTTGCAGATGACACCAAGATTGGTGGCATTGTGGACAGTGAAGAAGGTTATCTAGGATTGCAACGGGATCTTGATAAATTGGGCCAGTGGGCCGATGAATGGCAGATGGAGTTTAATTTAGATAAATGTGAGGTGATGCATTTTGGTAGATCGAATCGGGCCAGGACCTACTCCATTAATGGTAGGGCGTTGGGGAGAGTTATAGAACAAAGAGATCTAGGAGTACAGGTTCATAGCTCCTTGAAAGTGGAGTCACAGGTGGATAGGGTGGTGAAGAAGGCATTCAGCATGCTTGGTTTCATTGGTCAGAACATTGAATACAGGAGTTGGGATGTCTTGTTGAAGTTGTACAGGGCATTGGTGAGGCCACACTTGGAATACTGTGTACAGTTCTGGTCACCCTATTATAGAAAGGATATTATTAAACTAGAAAGAGTGCAGAAAAGATTTACTAGGATGCTACCGGGACTTGATGGTTTGACTTACAGGGAGAGGTTGGATAGACTGAGACTTTTTTCCCTGGAGAGTAGGAGGTTTAGGGATGATCTTATAGAAGTCTATAAAATAATGAGGGGCATAGATAAGGTATGGGAATCTATAACGAGGGTCATGGATTTAAGGTGAGAGGGGAGAGATACAAAAGGGTCCAGAGGGGCAATTTTTTCACTCAAAGGGTGGTGAGTGTCTGGAACGAGCTGCCAGAGGCAGTAGTAGAGGCGGGTACAATTTTGTCTTTTAAAAAACATTTGGACAGTTACATGGGTAAGATGGGTATAGAGGGATATGGGCCAAGTGCAGGCAACTGGGACTAGCTTAGTGGTATAAACTGGGCGACATGGACATGTTGGGCCGAAGGGCCTGTTTCCATGTTGTAAACTTCTATGATTCTATTAATTGGAGGGGGGCCAATTTCAGTGGGTTGAGAACGGATCTGGCCAGGGTAAATTGGAATCAAAGACTGGCAGGCAAAACTGTAATCAAACAATGGGCAGCCTTTAAAGAGGAGATAGTTCAGGTACAGTCTAGGTAGATTCCCACAAGGGGGAAAAGGTAGACAACCAAAGCCAGAGCTCCCTGAATGACTAAAAGAGAGAGAGAGAGAGAGAGAGAGAGAGAGAGAGAGAGAGAGAGAGAGAGTGAGTAAGATGAAGCAGAAAAAGGGGGTATGACAGATGTCAGGTTGATAATACAAGTGAGATCCAGGCTGAATATAGAAAGTATAGAGAAGTGAAAACGGAAATAAGAAGGGCAAAGATCGAGTATGAGAATAGACTGGCAGCTAATATAAAAGGGAATCCAAAAGTCTTGTATCGGCATATAAATAGCCAACGAGTTGTAAGAGGAGGGGTGGGGCCAATTAAGGACCAAAAAGGAGATCTACGCATGGAGGCAGAGGGCATGGCTGAAGTACTAAACGAGTACTTTGCATCTGTCTTTACCAAATAAGATGCTGCCAAAGCCACAGTAAGAGGAAACATAGAAAATAGTAGCAGGAGTAGACCATTCGGCCCTTCGAGCCTGGTCCGCCATTCAATATGATCATGGCTGATCCTCTACCTCAATACCATATTCCCGCTCTTTCCCCATACTCTTTGATGCCTTCTGTGTCTAGATATCTATCTAGCTCCTTTTCAAATATATTCAGTGACTTGGCCTCCACAACCTTCTGTGGTAGAGAATTCCACAGATTCACCACCCTCGGAGTGAAGAAATTTCTCCTCATCTCAGTCCTCCTTCCTACCCCATATCCTGAGACTGTGACCCCTCATTCTAGACCCCCAGCCAGGGGAAACATCCTCCCTGTATCCAGATTGTCTAGCCCTGTCAGAATTTTATACGTTTCAATGAGATCCCCTCTCATTCTTCTAAACTTGAGTGTATACAGGCCTAGTCGACCCAATCTCTCCTCATACGACAGTCTTGCCATTCCAGGAATCAGTCTGGTGAACCTTCGCTGCACTCTCTCCATGGCAAGTATAATCTTCCTTAGGTAAGGAGACCAAAACTGCACACAATACTCCAGGTGTGGTCTCACCAAGGCCCTGTATAACTGCAGTAAGACATCCTTGTTCCTGTACTCAAATCCTCTTGCAATGAAGGCCAACATACCACTTGCCTTCCTAATTGCTTGCTGCAACTGCATGTTTGCTTTCAGTGACTGGTGTACAAGGACACCCAGGTCCCTTTGTACATCAACATTTCCCAATCTATCGCCATTTAAATAATACTGTCTTTCTGTTTTTCGTTCTGAAGTGGATAATTTCACATTTATCCACATTATACTGCATCTGCCATGTATTTGCCCATTCACTCAACTTGTCTAAATCACCTTGAAGCCTCTTTGCATCCTCCTCACAACTCACAATCCCACCTAGTTTTGTGTCATCAGCAAATTTGGAAATATTACATTTGGTTCCCTCATCCAAGTCATTGATATAGATTGTGAATAGCCGGGGCCCAAGCATCGATCCCTGCGGTACCCTACTAGTCACCGCCTGCCACCCCGAAAAGGACCCATTTATTCCTACTCTCTGTTTCCTGTGTGTTAACCAATTTTCAATCCATGTCAGTATATTACCATCAGTCCCATGAGCTTTAAGTTTGCACACGAATGTGGGACTTTATGAAAGGCCTTCTGAAAATCCAAATACACCACATCTACTGGTTCTCCCTTATCTACTACATCCTCAAAAAACTCCAGTAGTTATGTCAAACATGATTTCCCTTTCATAAATCCATGTTGACTTTGTCTAATCCCGTTGATATTTTCTAAGTTATCACATCCTTTATAATAGACTCTAGCATTTTCCCTACTACTGATGTTAGGCTAACCAGTCTGTAGCTCCCTGTTTTCTCTCTCCCTCCTTTTTTAAATAGTGGGGTTACATTTGCCACCCTCCAATCTGCAGGATTTTGGAAGATGACAACCAATGCATCCGTTATTTCCATGGCTACCTCTTTTAGTACTCTGGGATGCAGATTATCAGGCCCTGGGGATTTATCTGCTTTCAGTCCCATTAATTTCTCCAGCACTATTTTTTCTTACTAATACTAATTTCCTTTAATTCCTCCTTCTCACTAGTCCCTTGGTTCCCTAGCATTTCTGGGAAGTTATTTGTGTCCTCTTCCGTGAAGACAGAACCAAAGTATTTGTTTAATTGCTCTGCCATTTCCTCATTCCCCATTATAAATTCTTCCGTTTCTGACTGTAAGGGACCTACATTTGTCTTCACTTATCTTTTTACATACTTTGAGAAGCTTTTACAGTCTGCTTTTATGTTCCTTGCAAGTTTACTCTCATACTCTATTATTCCCCACTCAATCAATCTCTTGGTCCTTTTTTGCTGAATTCTAAACTGCTCCCAATCCTCAGGATTGCTACTTTTTCTAGGAACTTTATAGGACTCCTCTTTGGATCTAATACTATCCTTAATTTCTTTTGTTAGCCATGGTTGGGCCGCTTTTCCTTTTGTGTTTTGCACCAGAAAGGAACGTATAACTGTTGCAATTCATGCATTCGTTCCTTAAATGTTAGCCATTGCCTATCCATAGTCATGCCTTTTAATGAATATCCCAATCTATCATAGCCAACACACTCCTCATACCTTCGTAGTTTCCTTTGTTTAGATTTAGGACCCCAGTTTCAGATTGGACTACTTCACTTTCCATCTTAAATGAAGAATTCGATCATGTTACGGTCACTCTTCCCTAAAGGACCCTGCACAACAAGATTATTAATTAACCCCTTCTCATTGCACAATACCCAATCTAGGATAGCCTGTTCCCTGGTTGGCTCCTCAATGTAATGGTCTAAAAAAAAAACATCTCGTACACATTCCAGGAACTCATCCTCCACAGTATTATTGCTAATTTGGTTTGGCCAGTCTATATGCAGATTGAAGTCACCCGTGATTACTGTAGTACCCTTGTTACATGCATCTCTAATTTCCTGTATGATGCCGCCCCCTACTTTACCACTACTGTTTGGAAGCCTATAGACAACTCCCACCAGTATTTTCTGCCCCTTGGTGCTTCTTAACTCCACCCAGACTGATTCTACAGTAGTAAAATCTGTAATTGAGATACTGGATGGGGCTAAAAATTGATAAAGAGGTGGTATTGGAATGGCTGGCTGAACTTTAGATAAGTCACCTGGTCCAGATGGGATGCATCCTAGGTTGCTGAGAGAAGTAAGGGTGGAAATTGCAGAGGTGCTGGCCATAATCTTCCAATCCTCCTTAGATGGTGCCTGAGGACTGGAGAATTGCAAATGTTACACCCTTGTTCCAAAAAAGGGTGCAAGGATAAATCCAGCAACAACAGGCCAGTCAGTTTAACCTCAGTGGTGGGGAAGCTTTTAGAAACAATAAAGCAGGGACAAAACTAATAGTCACTTGAACAAGTATGAATTAATCGTCAAACATGGGCAAGGAAACTGCCTAATTACCACCTACCGCCCTCCCTCAGCTGATGAATCAGTCCTCCTCCATATTGAGCACCACCTGGAGGAAGCATTGAGGGTAGCAAGGGCACAGAATGTGCTCTGGGTGGGGGACTTCAATGTCCATCACCAAGAGTGGCTCGGTAGCACCACTATTGACCAAGCTGGCCAAGTCCTGAAGGACATAGTTGCCAGACTGGGCTTGCAGCAGCTGGGGAGCGAACCAACACGAGGGAAAAACTTACTTGACCTCGTCCTCACCAAGCTATCTGCCGCAGATGCATCTGTCCATGACAGTATTGGTAGGAGTGACCACCGCACAGTCCTTGTGGAGACGAAGTCCCGTCTTCACACTGAGGACACCATCCAACATGTTGTGTGGCACTGCCACCGTGCTAAATGGGATAGATTCAGAACAGATCTAGCAGCTCAAATATGGGCATCCATGAGGCACTGTGGGCCATCAGCAGCAGCAGAATTGTATTCCGGCACAATCTGTAACCTCATGGCCTGGCATATTCCTCACTCTACCATTATCAACAAGCCAGGGGACCAACCTTGGTTCAATGAGGAGTGTAGACGAGCATGCCAGGAGCAGCACCAGGCAAACCTCAAAATGAGGTGCCAACCTGGTGGAGCTACAACACAGGATTACATGCATGCTAAACAGCAGAAGCAACATGCTACAGACAGAGCTAAGCAATTCCACAACCAATGGATCAGATCAAAGCTCTGCATTCCTGCCACATCCAGTCCTGACTGGTGGTGGACAATTAAACAACTAACAGGAGGAGGAGGCTCCATGAACATCCCCATCTTCAATGATGGTAAAGCCCAGCACATAAGTGCAGAAGACAAGGCTGAAGTGTTTGCAAGCATCAAGTGGATGATCTATCTTGGCCTCCTCCCGATATCCCCACCATCACAGAAGCCAGTCTTCAGCCAATTCAATTCACTCCATGTGATATCAAGAAACGGCTGTGTGCACTGGATACAGCAAAGGCTAAGTGTCCCAACAACATCCCAGCTGTAGGGCTTGTGCTCCAGAACTAGCTGCGCCTCTCGCCAAGCTGTTCCAGTACAGCTGCAACACTGGCATCGATCTGACAATGTGGAAAATTACCCAGTTATGTCCTGTCCAGCCAATTACCGCCCCATCAGTCTACTGTCAATCATCAGCAAAGTGATGGAAGGTGTCGTCGACAGTGCTATCAAGCGGCACTTACTCACCAATAACCTGCTCACCGATGCTCAGTTTGGGTTCCGCCAGGGCCTCTACAGCCTAGAAGGATAAGGGCAGCAGGCGCTTGGGAACACCACCACCTGCACGTTCCCCTCCAAGTCACAGACCATCCCGACTTGGAAATATATCGCCGTACCTTCATCGTCGCTGGGTCAAAATCCTAGAACTCCCTACCTAACAGCACTGTGGGAAAACCTTCACCACATGGACCGCAGCGGTTCAAGAAGGCAGCTCATCACTACCTTCTCAAGGGCAATTAGGGATGGGCAATAAATGCTGGCCTTGCCAGCGACGCCCACATCCCAGGAACGAATAAAAAAGCCAGTACTGATTTGTTAAAGGCAAATCGTGTTTAACTAACCTGATTGATGAGGGCAATACAGTTGAGGTTATGTATATGGACTTTCAAAAGGCGTTTAATGAAGTGCCACATAATAGGCTTGTCAGCAGAATTGAAGCCCATGGAACAAAAGGGGTAGTGGCAGCATGGATATGAAATTGGCTAAGTGACAGGAAACAGAGTAGTGGTAAATGGTTGTTTTTCAAACTGGAGGAAGGTGGTGTTCTCCAGGGGTTGGTACTAGGACCACTGCTTTTCTTGATATATATGTTAATGACTTGGACTTGGGTGTACAGGGCACAATTTCAAAATTTGCAGATGACATAAAACTTGGATGTGTAATAAAGGAGGATAGTAATAGATTTCAAGAGGATACAGACAGGCTGGTAGAATGGGCGGACACATGACAGATGAAATTTAACGCAGAGAAGTGCAAAGTGATACATTCTGGCAGGAAGAACGAGGAGAGGCCATATCAACTGAATGGTATAATTCTGAAGGGGGTGCAGGAACTCAGAGGCCTAGTGGTATATGATACACAAATCTTTTAAGATGGTAGGAAGGTTTGCGATTAAAAAATCACACGGGATTGCAGGGCTACGGGGAAAGAGCGGGGGAATGGGACTAACTGGATTGTTCTTACAAAGAGTCGGCAAGGGCTTTTTGGGCCGGATGGCCTCCTTCTGCGCTGTAATCATTCTATGATTCCATGATATGTCGTGATTGAGTGGCACTGCAAGAGAATGGAGGTTGTGTGCAGTGAGGGCATTTAAACTGAAGGAAGTTGATGAATGCAGAGTGGAATCATAAGCAAAAGAACAAACAGATTTGGATCATGAGTGGAAGTGGTCATTCATATGAAGAATAAGGTGGGAGAGGGGACAAAGCTCTGGGGAGTCAAAGGTGAACTACTAATTACAGTACAAACAGAGCTAATGTGAGAGCAAACTAGATGGCCATGACCAGGGGTATTGATTTATGGAACCGAATAAGTTAAATTTCATGGGGTTCCAGAATTTTTACCTTGTCTTTAGGGATTACATTCCACAGTTCCATCTGTTTACAGTGAATCAGCCTTTCAAATTCTATTTTTATTTCATGGGATCCTGTGATTTTTACCAGGGTTAGAATAGATTACCAGTAAAATGTCCATGCTGAAAACCACAGTGGTAACCATGAATCAGGAGAGAACTTTTAATTTGGGAATTAACATTGGTCTTCAGGAAAGTACAAATATAAAGGTAAGTGAATGAACAACAAGAATACCCTTTCTTAGGTGATCTGTTGAGTGAAAGAGATTGAAGAGATAGCACAGAACAGGAGTTAACTTCAGAGACATACATCTCAAAGATGATGCGAGGAGAGGATGTGACAGATCTGGACAGGACAAGACTTAACGTTGGTCATAATGGTAGAACAGAATGGAGCAATGGCGGGAGGTTCTTCAACGTCAAGATTTGATCAGAAGCTGTTGATGACATCAACCAGCAGAGATAGCAGTATCAGATAGCAGTGATAGAGTCAGCATAGTCCTAAACAACCTACAAACTTGAAATAATCCATAAGCACTGATTAAATGACAAATTGAAGGGTCCATTAACATTTACCAGTATCCCAGGCTGTTGAGTAGTTGACTAGGAGAGATGAAAGCAGCATGGAAGACAGCCATATGGCTGGGTAACAATGAAAGAAGCATACATGCAAGACAAATGTGTACCATAGATTTCTCAAAGTACTTAGATCTCCTTTCCTATTGGTGAGTTTGCTATCACTGTTTAGCAGCTATGAAGCAGGAATCAAACTCCTCACCATCTGGAATTGCACATCAGCTTCAAGTGTTGGTGGATTGTCATTTAAGTGATAGTATTATGGTTAGCTATGTCCACAATTACATGATCTCCTTTGCAATGAGGCTGAGCAGGCAGTGCAGAATTCCAGTTATACTGCTGCCCATCAATATCTGACAGAAGGGAATTTGAGCGTTTCCACCAGTTTCCATATATAAAACCAGGTTGTTGTGACACCACTGTGAAGACTGTCTGAATATCTAGCAGCCACCATCTTTGCTGAAACTTTACTATAGTTCTAAAGTGTGATGCATCACAATAATTGTCAATTCCTGGTAACACCTTGCTCAGGGTGTGTTAGAGACTAAGAAAAGGAACACAAGAAATTAACTTAAAAAACATGGGAAACTTTAGGAGCAGGAAAAAGTCGTTAACCAAAAAATCCACCCCTTTTGGGGCAAGGACTAAAACTGGACTATCATTACTTTGCACTTTGTCAGGTGGAACCTTACCTGGTGGTTATTCAACCATATTATCTCACAAGGTTATGGCTACCTGTTTATTCTTGTCTACTGTGCAGCTTCTTTAGGAAATCCAGAAAAAGCATTTACTTACCATTCAATGAGAACTCCTTTTAGGACATTAACCATCTTTAACAGAGCTCCAAGAGGTCTATCCAAGCAGAGGTTATCCACAAGATGATTGTCAAAAGCCACTTGATAGTCAAACTGCACATGAACCTGCAAGGCTCCAGAACTGAAGATCAGAAAAAAAGTTTACAGACTTTGTAAAAGACACATTTAATTCCTAACAGAGAACTCAAAAGACACAGCTGTAAGATTTCTAATCACAATATACACATACGAAAAGAATAGAAAAAAGACCACAGGCTCATCAAGCCCTCTCCATCCAGACTCGGTGCAACCACATACATCATTTACCCATCCCTTAAATACGGAATCTCCCTGGAAGCAAGACATATATTTAGTGTATATGCTATACAAAAGATTGCACACAAGCTGATTGCACAATATACTTCTCGTATAATACTGTCAACTCATCACTTCAAACTGCCCTCAGCATTACACAGTTCAGACCTGTAACTACCAAAACTCCAGCCTGGTGTTATAGTGCAAAATACTCAACATACGGTACAAAGTTTAAGAGATCAACTGTACCGATAGGTGTTTTTCATAGCTCAAGTGGACATGGTATGAAAATTTCACACATCCACTTCACTAAAATTCCTGTTTGAAATTTTACATTGGTTTTCTTTAATCCTACTGAAAACACTCAACGTAATACAAGAGACATCTCACATGCAGATATGTTTCAGCACTAATCTGTTAGAATCTTATTCATTTTATTTGCAATGAGTACAACAGTAGTCAATGACAAATACATAATTAAACATCTTAAATTCCTTCTCCCATTAAAGTGACTAATAAATTATGAACATGTATTTTGTTTAACCTTCTATGCAGCAAATTAGACCTGCACAACAAAGATAAAAGTCCCAATATTAACGGTACCGGGGAGGCCAAAATCAGCCGAAGAACCTAGCAAGGCAGGGCCTCATTAGCATGTTGTAGGGCCGCCACCCACCAGTAGCCAGCCAAATGGACCGCCTGGCCAGTGGACTGGAAGGAACACGAGCAGCAGGAGGCTGCAGCTGAGGAGCCATGGGAACATTCCCTGGCACTGGGAAGGGACCATCAACTCCAAGCGGGAGGGTGCTGGGCAGAGGCTGAAGGCTTCCTCGAGGTGTTAAAAGGAGTGCTAAAAGAACCTTGGGAAGCCAGCAGCTCCCACCTCGCATCTGCGGTCAGGAATCTTACAGGTCAGGCCTCCCCCTCACTTACTATCAAATTTAAATCATGGCTCCGATGATGTCATTTGGTATGTTAATTAGACCTAGCAAACCACTCAGTGTATCAAACCTTTTCAGGGCAACTAGAAATCAACATACGAATGGACAATAAATGCTGGCCTTGCCAGCAACACCCACATCCCAAGAATAAATATAACATAAGCACAATTTTTTCAGCCAACTACTGGCACTGGAACACAGACATAAATCTGGATGATTCGAACACCACATAAAAGTAACATGGCACAAATTACTTATATTAAAGATTTAGCATCGAACTCTGCAGCTGACAATCTGTAAAACATACCTTGTATTTTCATAAAGGATATATAAACATACTGTGTATCAATATAAATTTGCCTTCCTTTCTATGTGAGCCTTGCAGCAATTTCAGTTCAATTTTTCCCCCTACTTCTGCACCCAAAACAAATATGGCCTAAGAGCTCATTAAGAGCCTTTATTGAGCAGATTGAAGCAGACAAGAGATACCACACTCCATTCCAGACTGCCAAGGTTCACCCTACAGCATCCAGTTACAATCAATGAATTGCAATTACTAGTAAACCATACTACTCTTATTTAAATATGAATCATTTTAAAACTAATTTGTGTCATTTATACTAATTAGCTACAGATAGATCCTTGTTCAAAAGTTGGGAGTCTTACAACACCAGGTTATAGTCCTGATGTGGAGATGCCGGTGATGGACTGGGGTTGACAATTGTAAACAATTTTACAACACCAAGTTATAGTCCAGCAATTTTATTTTAAATTCACAAGCTTTCGGAGGCTTCCTCCTTCGTCAGGTGAACGATGTGAAAATTTAAAATAAAATTGCTGGACTATAACTTGGTGTTGTAAAATTGTTTACAAAGGTTATAGTCCAACAGCTTTATTTGAAATCACAAGCTTTCGGAGCTTTCCTCCTTCGTCAGGTGACTCACCTGACGAAGGAGGAAAGCTCAAAGCTTGTAATTTCAAATAAAGCTGTTGGACTATAACCTGGTGTTGTAAGACTCCTTACATTTTGTCCACCCCAGTCCATCACCGGCATCTCCACATCATGGTTAAAAAGTTGGAGTAAGCATTCGTTTTTTCCAGTTTATTAGCTGGATCACATTTATTTCAATATAAGCACTAGTTCAATCTGCAGTAAGTCTAAAGATGGATGCAAACCACAACATCACCACTTTACCACTGGACACTATACATCCTCTTCTGAAGTTACAAAGATTTAAGCTTGTGGCCTAGCAGATTTAAATGAACTTGGCAATTTTAACTTCCTACAATTACAAAGAGCGAGACCATCCATTCAGCTGCCTCTGCCGGATCCTTCCTTTCCCCTAGTCCACCAAGCCAAACTTCTCCCCTAGCCCTGAACTTGCATCTTTCTCTAGTTGCTCTCCTATCTCCCCATATGTTCTCTCCAAGCTCATCTGGTCCACGAGACCCACCTCCTCGCTCAACCCTACTTCCATTAAACTGCTGACCACCCAACTTCCCTTCCTGCCGCCCCATGCTAGCCGATATCGTAAACAATTCCCTCTCCTCTGGTACTGTCCCCCTCCCTTTCAAATCTGTCATCATCACACCCTTCCTCAAAAAATCCACCCTTGACCCCTCTATCCTTGCAATCCACCACCCATCTCCAACCTCCCTTTCCTCTCAAGTCCTTGAACATGTTGTTGCCTCCCAAATTCATGCCCATCTTTCCCGCAACACCATGTTTGAACCTCTCCAAATCAGGTTTCCCTAATCAAAATCACAAACAACATCCTATGTGACTGACAGTGGTGCACGATCCCTCCTCATCCTTCTCGACCTGTCCGCAAATTTTGACATGGTTAATCACACCATCCTCTTCCAACGACTCTCTGATATTATCCAGCTGAGTGGGACTGCCCTTGCCTGGTTCCATGCTGATTTACCAAGCCAGAGTCAAAGAATCTCCTGCAATGGCTTCTCTTCCTACTCCATGGAATTCCTCAAGGATCTATCCTTGGCCCCCTTCTAACTCTCATCAACACGATACCCCACAGCAACATCATCCAAAAACACGTCAGGTTCCACACGTACACTATCGACACCCAACTCTACCTCACCACCACCTCTCGACCCCTCCACTACCTGCGTTGTCAGGCTGCTTGACCGACATCCAGTACCAGATCAGCAGAAATTTCCACCAATTAAATATTGAGAAAACCGAAGCTATTGTCCTCAGCGCCCGCCTCAAACTCTGTTCCCTAGCCACTGATTCCATCCCCTCCCTGGCCACTGTCTCAAGCCGAACCAGACTGTTCGCAACCTCGGTATCCTATCTAACCCTGAGCTGAGCTTCCGACCCCACATCCTCTCCATCACTAAGACCGCCCACTTCCACCTCTGTAATATCACCCGTCTCCGTCCCTACTTCAGCCCATCTGCTGCTGAAACCCTCAACCATGCTTACCTCCATACTCGACTATTCCAATGTTCTCCTGACCAGCCTCCCATCTTCCACCCTCCGTAAACTTGGGCGCATCCAAACCTCTGCAGACTGTATTCTAACTCGTATCAAGTCCCGTTAACCCAATACCCCTGTGCTCACTGACCTACATCAGCTCACAGCCCCCAAAAGATTTGATTTTAAAATTCTCATCCGAGTGTACAAATCCCTAAATGGCCTCAGCCCTCCCTACCTCTGTAACATCCTCCAGCGATACGACCCTCCGAGAACTCTGGGTTCCTCCAATTCTGGCCTCCTGTGCATCTCCGACTTCCTTCGTCTCACCATCGGCGGTTGTGCCTTTAGCCGTCTAGGCCCTAGGTTCTGGAATTCCCTCCCTAAAACTCTCCACCTCACTCTCCTCCTTTGACACTTCTAAAAACCTACCTCACCTGTCCTAGTCTGTCTTTCTTTGGCTCGGTGTCAATTTTATTGTCGATTACACTCCTGTGAAGCACCTTGGATGTTACACTACATTAAAAGGTGCTATATAAACGCAAGTTGTTGTTATAGTCCCTTTTTGAATTCATAATTTATTGTTCCAGCACCTTTGCTAGTGGCCTGTTCCACAGGTTTGGTATCCTTTTACAAAAGGCATAAATTTATCATTTTCTTTTGTTATCCTTAATTTTAAAACTGCCTGTCTTTAGATTAATTTATTTTGCAAGATTTCTCATTATGGAGTTCAGTGTGAACCAGAAACGTTGGGGATAATATCAGCCAAGAACGTTTCTTTCAGTCTGTCTGCTCCACAGAATCGGAGATCCCACTTTACATTAAGTGGGTAATCATTATCTATATAATCTAAGCTGACACTAAAGTACAGTACCGAGGGAGTGCTGCATTGACAGAGTGTCTGCAGTACCATCTTTCAGATGATACATTAAACTTGGACTTAGTCTCTCTGTTCAGGTGGACGTGTTCTCTATCTCCTGGCCAACATTCTTCCCTCAACCAAAATCAGCAAAACAGATTAACTGGTCAGTCATCCATCTGCTGTTTGGGGGGACCTTGCTGTGCACAAAACAACAGTGGCTACACTTCAAAACTGATTCACAATGAAGCACTTTGGGTTACCCTGAAGATTTGAGAATATACTGTACAAGTGCAAGTTCTTTATCTACCAGCAATAACTTCCACACAAACTCCTGGAGTCACAGTCCCCAGGAAGCAAACTGTACCACATTAGTAGCACCATTGGAGGATGACTAGGTGATGTTACATCAGCCACTAAGCAGCACTTTTCTAGTGTTGTCGAGAACTCTTGACATCCTCGAGAGGAGTCTCCACCAGGCCAAGCGGAGGTAAGCCTCGGACCAGGTCGGTCCCATCATGGACTTCCTCCTCCTCCTCCTCCTCCTCCATCCTCCATAAAGATTCAATCCCCACCACAAAACTCACACGAAGCTGAATGGAGGCAGGAGAAGTATCCAGACACAGCACAAAGACCTGCCATATTAAGTAAGGATTACTCCATTACACAGCATCACCAGGAAACGCGCACGCAACTTTAACCGTTTACAAAGACCGTCTGTGTTCAAACCTGTTCAAAACAAACCAGCCGTTACACCCGGCGCTGAGCAACCTGGGAGCGGCTGCGCGGAGCAACCAATCAGGAACCAGAAACCAGAGGCCCCGGAGGCAGGTTCGTCCTCGATTGGTCAGATAGCGCGAACTGCCGACACCAGGAGCCAATCAGTTTTCCGGCGGATCGCGGGTGATTAAAATTAGGGAGTTCGCCCCCTGGTGTCAGGAGGACTCCACTGCATCAGAACAACTGTGGGATGAGAGTGAGTGGAGACAAGTGTGTCAAACAATTATATAACACATAAGCAGTTAGGTAGTTCTCATCAGCAACAGATGAGTTAAATGTGTTAGCAATTACGAATTAAAGGAAGCATGGAATGAGAAAAAAAAATTGGCCTGCCGCTCTGGCCAAACAAATATGAATTATCAATTGCATCAGTCCATTCAATCACCCGAGGTAAACATACAAAATTTTTCCCTGACCAACTCACCTCCACCCCCAAAAGAAGTAATCATGCAAAATTCATAGTGATGATGACGACGATGGTTTGTCCATTGTTGTCGATTATGAAAATCTATGATTTATCTTCAACAGGTTGTGGGTTCTCATATAACGAAAGTCCAATTTTGTGAGGAATGTTTTCCCATACTTCAGATGTCAGATTGACCTGAAGGTTGAGCTTTCTTTGATTTCCTTTGGGCGCCCTTCAGCTAGCTGGATATGACTTGCCTCAAGCTTTGTTGTGCCATCGTGAATCATTTTTTTCCACTTTTCTCTGACACCGAGCATGTTCCCATGTGTCAGTTCAGATGCCATTTTCTTTAGATTGGTCTTCAGTCAATCCTTACATCTTTTCTTCTGACCACCACCAGAGCATTTGCTAAGCTTCAGCACACTGTAGAATACCTTCTTGTATAGTCTGGTATCAGGCTTTTCGAACTAGGTGACCAGCCCACTTCAGCTGCGCGTTTACTATTATTGCCTGGCATATTAGCTCTTCGGAGGACCTCAAGTGTCCGGAGTCACCATCGAATTTTCATGATCTTTCTGAGGCTACCTAGGTGGAAATGATTGCATTTTCTGATGTGGTGACTGTAAGTGGTCCAACTATTACACACACACACACACACACACACACATTACGGATATTATAACTATTGATTTGTAGGTCTTAAGTTCTGTTGCCAGTTTAATGGCACTTTTATCCTGTAACCTCAAACAGAGCCTTCCATAAGGCTTTAAACAATCTGTGGTTCACATCATCATCTAGGAACACGTCACATGACCTGACGCTTCCTAAGTATGTGAACCTATCCACTGCAGACTGTGTGTGCTCTTCGATGGTAATATTGGGTGGCACATAAGGTTTTTCCAGGGCAGGCTAGTACGTAGTTTCCGTCTTTTTCAGGCTGATAGTGAGGCCAAATTTGTTACAAGCATCCGAGAAATGATCCATGATGACAAGAGCTCCCGAACAAGTTCTTCAGCGGTCCTAGTTTTGGACTACAGGTGGCTGAGATTGTACAATTTGCCATCTGTCCTGAAGAGAAAATACACTCTTATCTAAGTTTCTGAAGGCATAAGTAAGCATAGATTCATCAGGCAGATTCCAGGGATGGTTATGAGCAGAGATTTCAGATATTGGGACTGTTTCACTTCGGCAGAGAAGATGTAAAGGAGATTTATTAGCAGCTTTAAAATTATGAAGGTTTTTGATAGAGTGAATAGGGAAAGACTACTTTCTCTGGTTGGGGAGTCAGTGATGAAAGGTAACCAATTTAAAATTGTCACTGAAAGAGTGACAGAGAGAGGTTAGGAGAATATTTATGCAGAGGTGCAGAGGTTTATTGCAGCATGATAGAAAAGGAAGAAATGAACTTCCCATTGGAAGACGTTACAACATTGTCAGAACAGGATATAGAGGTTTATGCCTTGGTATATGATGCAACAATTTTTACCTATGAATTTACTTCAAGGTTCCCCGAAATTATCCTGTGTAACAATGTTCTGCTTCAGGGTGGCTATTCACTTCTTGACATGGTCCCTTCAATCTTAAGGTGAAAATGAAGCAGAAACTGCATCTTACCACATTGAATAGTTGCCAAGGAAGAAGTCCCATGAGCATTTAATACAGTGCTTCACCTCAGGAGACTTTTTTTAACATTAAAAAATGAAGTTGAAGAAACTTTTTTTTTAAAAGTATAAAAAAAAAGTTGAGTTAATTCAAACAGGTGACTTCATGCTGAGAGGATAGCTGCAGCAGCGTGGTCTGAGCTGACTATAGGAGAAGAACTGGTGTGACCCAAAAGGGTCTTCTTTCACACAGCAATAAAGGGTGAATTATTGGAACTACTGGTTGATCTCCCATGGCTTTGCACACAGGAAGTCAAGACTAAATGCAGTATTCAGGTATTCAGGTCAAACAGGGTTGTAGTGGACGAGGGAAAGGGGGGGGGGGGGGGGAGAGGAGGAGGAGGTGAAGAAAGCAGGAGGGAGGAAAGGAGAGCAGAATACAGCAGGAAAGGGAGAAATTGGGAGGGGGAGAAAGGGGGAAAGTGGACAGGGGAAAAGAACAGAGAGGGGAGAGTGAGAACAAAGTGAGAGGGAGAAGAGGAAAGGGTGGAGCAGAGGAGGGTATGGAGATGGGGAAGGCCTGTAAAGCCTCTTAATGGCAGAAGGGAAACTCCCCTTCCCTCCTGTAGGGCCACACTTTCTCGCTGCCTCTTTCACTTCCTTTCCACAGACACTGATTTTCCTCACTGCAGGAGGGAGTGGGGGGGGGCTGCAAAATCCCAGGGTCAGTCTTGCAGGTGGCCCAGAGGAGTTATGGCTGCTCAGTGTGCTGGGGGAAGCCTCCGAGTCAAAGCATCAAAAGATATAATCATTCTGCTATTGAACTGAGAGAAATAGAGGTTGTGTCCATTGAGGTCCTGCGGTGTGAAGCAAATTGATGAATTTAGAGTAGAGTCATCAGCAAAAGAGTTAATACGGCTGGATGAGGAGTAATGGAAATATTAACATAGTGAAGGAACACAGTGGGCGAGCAAACAGAACCTTGGCGAACCTGAGTTGATGAAAAAAAAAGTGGATAAGCCATCAACCAAACCATAGGCTGATCAATTTTACTGGAAACTGGTTATCCATGAATATAATGTGTAGGAAGACAATGTGATGGAAACTTGTTTAGAAGTACTTTGTGCCAGACCCTGGTCAAAGGCTTTGGAGAAATTCAACACCATGAGAAATGCAGCACCAAAGTTCCAGAAATGCATTAACATGGACAACAAGATCACCAGTGGAACAGCTAAGCTGAAACACATACTGAAAACTTCCAAGTTGATGGGTAATTTGAGAAATGAGAGCAGCTTTCAATACTTCAGAAATGTTGGGAATAGGGATGAATATGAACAAGTTACCAAGAAGCAAAGGTGGGTTGGGAGCAAGAGACTGCAGAGAGAACGCAGAATTGTCCATCACTAACTAGTGTAGAATTAGAGGAAGCTTGGTATTGCAGGGCTTGAGCTGAGACTGGCCAAACTAATTTTGTGGCAGAGAAAGGAGACACCTCCCCTCCCCCACATCAGTTTGAAGTGGATTCTATCCAGGTCTCAAAGGTTCAGGTACACCACCTAATTCTCCAAACTTTGTCATAAACAGGAATCACATCAAAGGTCAGGAGGAGGGTAAATGTTAAATTCCTCTTCAAAAATAAGAAAAGGATAAACTAGATAACTATAGACCAGTCAGCCTTACATTGGTAGCAAGAAAACTGCTAGGGACCAAGGTATTTTAATGCAAATTATTGTTGATTTCATTGGTTTGGATTTTAGGTTAGATTTCGAAAGGTATTGGTTAATTAGGAACAGTCAACATGAATCCGTAAAGGGCACTCCATGCTTGAGTAATTTAATTGACCTCTTTTAGAAAAAGACCAAGTATATAGACAAAAGGAATGCAAAGGATGTGGTATATTTCAAAACCCATTTCTAAAGTGCTGCATAATAGATTTCTTGTGAAAATTAAGGCCTGTGGAATTAATAGTAGTGATAGCATAAATAGGGAGCAGAAAGTGGGAATAAATGAATGTGTATCTCATTGGCAAGATATAGGTAATGGCTTACCCCACGGACCTGTGTTGGGACCTCTCTCGTTCCTCATATACATAAATGATTTGGACATAAGCATAAAAGGAATAGAAAGATTTGCTGACAATAGCAAATTAGGGGGAACAGGAAACTGTGAGGGAGACTGGAAGAGGATGCAGACAGATTAGAGGAGTGGGCAGATATGTGACAAGTGCAGTTCAACAAAGATAAATGTGAAGCACTGAAGTACTTTAAATGATAAAAATTCTCAACAGATTAAAGGAACAGTGGGATAAATTAGTGATTAGGCCTCAGCTTGAATACTGTGTCCAATTCTAGGCACCACACATTATGAAGGATGGCAAGGTCTTGGAGAAGGTGCAGAAGAGATTTACTAGAATGGTACCAATGATAGGGGACTTCAATTATGTAGAGAGACTAAAGAAGCTGTAATCGTCCTCCTTAGAGCAGAGAAGGTTAAGGGGAGATTTAATAGAGGTGTTCAAAATGATGAGGGGTTTTGATAGAGTAAATAGAGAGAAATAGGCCCTGATATTTACAGGGAGGTGGGGAGGGAGCGGCTGCATGTGTCAGTGGCCGGGAAATCTGGAAATACCGGGAAAGCGGAGATTGAAGGCTGGCTAGCTGTCGGGCGGGAAAGCCTACTGCAGAAGGCAGCAGTTGGGAACCACTGGGGACGGTCCCCGGCAATTGAGAAGATCGGAGCTTGTTCACCACTTCTGACTTCTAGTGAAATTTTTATGATTGAGAAGAGCAGGACTTTGCTAGAAACTGATTTTTCAGAATTATTCATTAATTTCTCTCATTTACATTTTTTTTAAGTTTAAATGTAGACCTTTTAAGTTATTTGTTTCAGCTTTTTCTAAAATAGTTTACTTATCCATTTTACTCTACTAAGTCACAATGCCAAGACAAATGTGCACAAAATATGGAGTGCTACCATTTACTTCATCTCACAGTTTAAAGAAAAGGAACAGACATAGGTATCAATATTTATGGTACCATTGTTCGGGGTGTCCAAGCTTTTGTCTTCATGGGTCATGAAAGCATGTCCCTTGGAACTTCAGGGCCACATATAATATTCAAATCCATGTTCTCATTAATTTGCTGATCTTGAAGTTGCTGATATTAACAGATCTTAGTGTTCTTATCCATGAATGTAGCAACATCATTGAGAATGACCCTTTTCAACCTACAGGCCCACAAAATTCAAACAGGCAAATAAGAAGTAGGAGTGCCTCATCTTTGCTGCCTCATCTTTGAGGAGCGGATTGACAGCGTTTGGAGGCTGCATGTTGGACATCACTCCACAGTCTACACCATACTCTGGGTCCTACATTAAAGAATAACTGTAGTACTCGATCCCTCACCTGTTATTCACAGTACAAAAGGAATCGGGCCCAAGAACTTTTGTTGCTCCAATCAGACAGGATATATAATCCTCACCAACTGGGCCATTTTTCAGTGTGCTTATCCATGCCTCATCAATAGGCACTAAAACTTGATGCTGTCAAACTAGAATACATTAGCATCCCACATATAGAAAAAAGTCCAACAATCTAACAATTGCCTGTTCAATTAGGACATTCATCGGGAGACTCAGCAAACAGTGATAGGGACCCAACTGAATATTAATCTCAGGAATTTCTGAATCTGGCACAATATTGTACAGTATAAATTATGAAAAAGGATGCCAACCTTCTCAAATCCCTTCCAACACTCTTGTGGAATTCCAACATTCCACCTGCTAAATGTGGCTAGAGTGTTGTGTAGGGACAAAAGACGTAATGTGTTATTCTTTAATTTGGGGAAATGCCTTTTTATCGCCACACGATTTAAATTTACTATTTACTTTAATGGGCTCTTTTTCCTAAAGAAACTTCAGACATAAATCAAGGCTTTTTAAAAGAAAACAATAATTTACTATATACCAGGAAATCGACATTAGAATTAAACAACATCTTCGGTTCAAACACGATTTAGAATTGCTTTAAAAATAAAAACATCTTCTGACTTCCCAAAATGCATAATCTTTTTGAAAACAAAAGACTATCTTAGACTAACCCCTTAACAAAAGTTTATAAACTCATGGTTTTGCTCAGGCTTGTCGAGGCCTTCTAAATACCTTGATGGACACCGGTTGTCGTGTAGCACATAGTTTTCTCTCGTAGTCAGGTCAGCCATTCCAGAAGCAATCTGTAAGCCTGCATCTAGGTAGAAAGCAGTGAGGTAGTGCAGAGCAGTGAGGAAGTGAACCCTTCCTTTACATGGTTGGGCTTTTAGTCCTTTTAATTTTGAACTACACCTCTGGGGTGGTTGCTTGCCAACAATAGGCTTCTTCAAGTGCAACCCCAGGATTGATTGACACTCTATTGGCTTTCTTTTAGTGTCTTTCATGTAGCCAAGTTAATTAGATCTCCAGCCGATTTGGAGCCAGGTTCTGCAAGTTGCTGTGGTGTTCTGTTCTTCTCTGTGTGGTCTTTATCAAGGTGTAACTTAATAGTCCTTTTTGTTTCAGACTGCCTGAAGGCGATTCGATTCTTACATATAAAATTTTAGTTTATCATATGTATTTTTACTATAGTTGTATGCCTGGTGATAGAGCTTAACATACCCCTTAAGTGATTATCTTAAAGCCTCTAATTTCCTTGAGCTATTATTTCTTAGCAGGGTGGGAGGCAAGAGAATATGTCACAACATTCAATTTGCTAACCTCCGTTTAGTAATGAGCACCCAGAATCTTGTTTTCAAATATGATTCGGTGCAAAATTGTCAAAGTCCAGATCTGGAATTCTGCCCTCATTACTAATTTATAACCCTAATGCCTTTACTATCTTCCCTTCTACTTTGACATCCACCCTGCTGATATTTATTATATAATGTTTCATTAATAAGGCCAGTTCTCCACCTAGCTACAGAGGTGTCTTTCTAAAACATTCCCTATCTCCTGGCTGCATCTCATCCCCATTTTCCACTTACAGCTATGTTTGTGTGATGTCACTGACAATATTTTCATTGGTCGTATTCACTTCTATTTCAAAAGCTTCTTCCTAATGTTATTTGCATTACTATAAATCATTTTGGTTCACCTTCCAGCACCTTTTATCCCTTATATTTACATTTCCCTTTGGACCTTGAATAATACCATGATCCACCTCCTGATCACCCAGTGCCCTCTGCTCTTCATATTTTACACAGCAGTAGCACCTCCCCAAAATTACTGTTTTAGTTTTTGCTTTTTCATCAACTACTTAACTCCCCATTTGATTATGCACAGATTATCCTTCCTGTACAAGCCTTGTACCTGAAAAATTAAATTTATTTTGGCATGCACCATTTAACTGACCACTCAATGAATCCAATTATTTGGTTCATTCTTTCTTCGCCCTAGATAGCACTGCAATCTAACTCCTACTTCCTTGACTTAAACTTGCCAACTATAATTTTCTCCATGATGTGATCTGTAGTGGTAGTTCCACAATTCAACTCCCTAGTATCAACCGTGGCTCAGTTGGTAGCACTCTTGCCTCCGAGTCAGATGGTCGTGGGTTCAAGTTGCGCTCCAGAGTCTTGTGCACATAATCCAGGCTGGCACTTTGGTGCAGTACTGAGAATATTTATCCCTCAACCAACATCAATAGAACAGATTATCTGGTCATTAATCTCAGTCTCTTTGTGGGACCTTGCTGTGCTCCTATACGACAACAGTGATTACACTTCAAAAGTAGTTCATTGGTTGTAAAGCGCTTTGGGGCATCCTATGGTCGTGAAAGGCGTAATTTCTTTCACCTCACGAAGAACCCAGAAAAATAAAATTTTGTTATATATCAATCAAAAAGGCACATTCTCTTTTAAAAGATCAGAAGCTTCAGAAACATGTCCTAGTTTTCAAATGTCTTTAATATTTGTTTTGAAGGTAAATGTTGTCAAGGCAGTGTCCATAGAGAACAAAAGCGTCTCCATTGCTTCTTGTGCTCAGAATGTTTGCTCAAGACAACCACAAAGTGGACTTTCTTTTTTTGGCTTCTCTATTACTAAGCAGGGCAAAAACATTCCAAATGCAGGAAGATTGGCTTTACAACCCAACATATACCCCCAGCAAAATATTTCCGTAAAGATGTTGGCACCTTCAACTTTTTACCATTAGTCGAATAATTGCAATGTACCATGGGCTGCAGTATTAGGCACAACAAAAAGCATTTACAGTGGAAAACCAGCAGGAGTTTGTGTAAATTTGACAAATCCAGTTTTGACATTATTGTAAGACAGGAGTGACACCTTTCTTGTAAAGTCAAAGAATAAAATAAAATGAATTGAAAGGTTGCAAACAGTCAGTCTTAAATAAATAACATCAGCTTTTTTAAACATGAAGATTTTGAAATATAGTTTTTTTTAGCATGGTCATCTACCGTTTAAACTATATTTTTGTAACAAAATAGATATTTGAGCACTAGCAGATTGTCTTTAGTGGACCCACAATAAGAATATTTAATATACATTGTCTGTTTCATTTACTATATACTACAATATTTAATATAATCCTAAAATGTGTTCATCCATGACATTTGCAAAATTTGGTTTACATGAGGAAAGCGTTACTAGAAAGCACCATGTAAAGTAGGATCTGTTTACTAAAGTCAAAACTATGGCATTTGAAAGAGCACAGGCTGCTTGGTAAGGCAGTGATTCACCTTTTCAGTTCTTGTGCCAAAGCATCTTTTATAAATTTCAGACTCTGCTGGTAAAGATAGGAATCTCTGCTCCGAGGTTTGCAAATGTTTAGATGATTGACTTCCAAGGGAATAAAATCGCCAATCCCCAAGTCTGAAAAATAATTAAAAACGAAATGAACAGTGTGCAACACAAAATCATGCAGATTCGATTAAATTATCAGAGCTGTTACAAGTGAGCCTGGGGACCATGGTGACAAAAAAATATGTTCAAAAAAGGGGTGAACACTTTACCAACGGCTTCAGTGGATAGGTGAGCCACATACTCTGGTATTGAGCCAACTAGACCAGGAAGGTGCCAGACGGCCTCCTCCCAATGCTAATTTCAAGTTGAAGTCTAGGAGGTGCACATGAGTAGCTCAGGCTGCGGTTTCTAATTTTCCTTGCCCTTTCCTGTGGAAAAACACCTGATGTCAGTTTGACACCTCCCCACAATGCCACGGCTTGGGCTGGGAACTAAATGTGTGAGCCCATATCCCATCATTCTGGGGTTCCAACACACCAAGCCCTGACCTACAGTCTAACTTAAAGTGGCTGGAAATATATCTAAAGGATCAGATGTTCCTCAATTTTACTACTTACATTTCCCATGGCACAATGAATGGAACTAATGAACAACAACAGCTCCAAGCCTCAGCTCTGTTTCATAAATCACCCTGTGTGAAGAATATATACTTGAAGTACATTTATAGTACTTGATTTTCAGTCACTACACTCTTATCAATTGAGTTCCATCAATGATTGACTACATTAAATGCCAGGAATTCTCCCTTAAATTCAAATTCAAACAGGCTATAAAAGATTTTGAACCAATCATATTCGAAGGGGAGGGGAATGATTGTGCAGAAGGGGAAGATTTGAATTTATATGCATTTCCTACATTACATCAGTGACTACATTTCAAAACTATTTAATTGGTTGTAAATCACTTTAGGACATCCTGAGGTTGTGACCAGCGCTATATAAATCCAAGTCTTTCTTTCTTTTGTGCGATATGCCAGCTGCTGCCTCCATGTTGATCAGTAATCCTCTGTAGCAGGTGGTACAAGCCGAATTTTGCAATTGCTATCAGTTTAATCACGGGAGTAACACTAACTGCCATTGCTAGTACCAGAACACAAATTCGCAATCTTTTCTGTGATTTACAATAATTTCAATGTATAAAAATTAATTTTCAGTTACTTTTTGTGTGTTTACCCACTACCACTAGAATGACCATCCCTACTCTAGGAGGAACAGATACAGTGCTCCATACAAACAAAATTGTTGAAAAAAATTGGAAGCATCTGCTCTCCAGTTTTAATGGGAGGCAGGCACAAAGTGTCCAACATTCAGCACTTAGTTCTGTCTCACTGACAAGGTAAGCTGATGCAGCAGGGGGTATACTCTTTCGAAGTTGGGGTTAAGAAGCATTGTTGGGGCAGAGTAGAGCGAATAGTATTGCTCAATACCAATACTGGGTGACAAAAATAAGAACACACTGCATTCCCCAGCACTGATATTCTTCACCTTGATGGACGAATAAGGTACAAAAATAAAAAACTGTATAGTTGTTTGGAGCATAATAATCTGAATTGAAACATTTTTACCATGTAAAAGAAAAACACAAACCTATTAAATTTAAGATTTATTCTGAATATATATGAAATATTTTCAATAACATAATACTCTACCTGCTGAATTTAGAGGTACCACATGCAGTTTGATCATACTGCCAATGTTTGTTGGTAACATTTCACCAAAACTCAATATGTTGACTTCTTGTTCCCGTACCAGCTTAGTGAAATTATTGTTCAGTTCTCTCAAAGCAGGTGAATCTACAAGAGAACATTCATCAACAAAGTTAAATAAAAAGTGGATAGTTAATCCTTATGAAGTTTTAGTTTTATGGGAGAAGTCCAATTGGCTTGTTATTATGGTTCAACGTCTGTTACAAAAGGAAACTCTAGAGCAGTGGGATTTTTGTATCCTTTGGGGATACCACTTTTTTTGAGATTTTAACTTATTCAACATGAGGCTCCGGAACTAGCCGCGCCTCTAGCCTAACTGTTCCAGTACAGCTACAACACTGGCATCTACCCGACAATGTGGAAAATTGCCCAGGTATGTCCTGTCCACAAAAAGCAGGACAAATCCAATCCGGCCAATTACCGCCCCATCAGTCTACTCTCAATCATCAGCAAAGTGATGGACGGTGTCGTTGACAGTGCTATCAAGCGGCACTTACTCACCAATAACCTGCTCACCGATGCTCAGTTTGGGTTCCGCCAGGACCACTCGGCTCCAGACCTCATTACAGCCTTGGTCCAAACATGGACAAAAGAGCTGAATTCCAGAGGTGAGGTGAGAGTGACTGCCCTTGACATCAAGGCAGCATTTGACCGAGTGTGGCACCAAGGAGCCCGAGTAAAATTGAAGTCAATGGGAATCAGGGGGAAAACTCTCCAGTGACTGGAGTCATACCTTGCACAAAGGAAGATGGTAGTGGTTGTTGGAGGCCAATCATCTCAGCCCCAGGACATTGTTGCAGGAGTTCCTCAGGGCAGTGTCCTCGGCCCAAGCATCTTCAGCTGCTTCATCAATGACCTTCTCTCCATCATAAAGGTCAGAAATGGGGATGTTTGCTGATGATTGCACTGTGTTCAGTTCCATTCACAACCCCATAGATAATGAAGCAGTCTGTGCTCACATGCAGCAAAGCCTGGACAACATCCTGGCTCGGGCCAATAAGTGGCAAGTAACATTTGCGCCAGACAAGTGCCAGGCAATGACCATCTCAAACAAGAGAGAGACTAACCACCTCCCCCTTGACATTCAACGGCATTACCATCGCAGAATCCCCCACCATCAACATCCTGGGGGTCACCATTGACCAGAAACTTAACTGGACCAGCCATATAAATACTGTGGTTACAAGAGCAGGTCAGAGGCTGGGTATTCTGTGGCAAGTGACTCACCTCCTGACTCCCCAAAGCCTTTCCACCATCTACAAGGCACAAGTCAGGAGTGTGATGGAATACTCTCCACTTGCCTGGATGAGTGCAGCTCCAACAACACTCAAGAAGCTCGACACCATCCAGGACAAAGCAGCCCGTTTGATTGGCACCCCATCCACCACCTTAAACATTCACTCCCTTCACCACCGGCGCACAGTGGCTGCAGTGTGTACCATCCACAGGATGCACTGCAGCAACTCGCCAAGGCTTCTTCGACAGCACCTCCCAAACCCGCGACCTCTACCACCGAGAAGGACAAGGGCAGCAGGCACATGGGAACAACACCCACCTGCACGTTCCCCTCCAAATCACACACCATCCCGACTTGGAAATGTATCGCTGTTCCTTCATCATCACTGTATCAAAATCCTAGAACTCCCTTCCTAACAGCACCGTGGGAGAACCTTCACCACACGGACTGCAATGGTTCAAGAAGGCGGCTCACCACCACCTTCTCAAGGGCGATTAGGGATGGGCAATAAATGCTGACTTCGCCAGCGACGCCCACATCTCATGAGCCAATAAAAAAAAAGACTGAAGATAAATAATCACTTAGGATTCCAGTAATAATGCTGCTGAGCTGTCAGGAGTAGCGTTATCACTATAATATTAATGTAATGCTACTAAAATTTATACTTCAAAAATATTTTAAAAATAAAAGTTTTAAAAACTTTACTTCTGCTCTGCCCATTGTTTCCCTTTCCCCTATTCTTTCTTCCATATTCTCTAATTGAACTTTTAACATTCTCAAGTCACTAAATGTTTGAGTCTCACAGTGTATGTTTAATGTGTTTTCTGCTTTCCCTGCAAAGGTAGCAGAATTTCTCCCTTTTGTGTCCATCATATTTGATTTCACAATTTCCCTGAGGCCACCAAATCCACCTGTACCTTTTTGCCCCCTAATAAGCCTGAATCTGTTACAGCCTCGTCACAATCAGTTGTAACCGCCTTTTAAAACAACCTGGCTAAAAGTCTGTACGCTTTCAGAATTCATGTACAGAAAGTAAGGACAAACTGAGAGCTAATCTTCTCCCCCAGGCCACTAATTTATCTGATTGGGGGCAGTGCATTTGTAAAAGACACCCAGACGTGGATATCAGAGTTGGATGTTATCCCTCTAACTGAGAAATGGTTAAAGTGAACAATACTCCACATTGGAATTGCTGCAGGGGGAGTACTTTCAAAGCCAAGTATGCCCCATATTGTATTTTGTTAAGCGTAGGGACAGAACACACACACCAAATATTGTTCCTCCCTGTTTTCTCTTCCACCACCAGAGATGGTCAAAAAGCTGGAAAGCATGTAACTGAGATAAGCTGCAAGCCCACAGTGAATGGCTGGACCCACAATCTTTCTTGCCCTGGATACTGATTCCAAAACGGTCAGTAACGTAGAATTCAGTGCTCAGCCAGTGTTTCACATTTGGCAAACAAGGTCACTTCTCATTTTCACCGATTATATTCTGCCTAGGTTTACTTGTCTACTTTTCAATAGGTCTGCTGGGTGCATTTGCTGTTGCTCTATTTTCGGTTACTAAGTTTTATCTCCATTTCCCTTATTTCTGAAAAGTTCTTAAGACTCTCAACCCAGACATTACAGAAAGTGGATGCAACTGATTGTGACCAGAGGTTGAGAAGGGCAGCGGCTTATCAGGGAAAAAAAATTGCAACCTTGGAGAAAATGGCAGATCGGTTACGGATGGACTCAAAATGATACCGAATAGTTACCGTAAGAAAAGCTCAGTAACATTAAAAAGTCATCACAGATTCTGGATGTCCGCTGAAAATGTTTTGGACAGAAATCTGCAGGAGAGGCTTGACTGTGGCTTTTTTTTGAAGTATGCAGAGAAAAACGTAAACAGTAATGTTACATTTGCTACTAATCGGCTATAAAGTTCCATATAAAATTCAAATGTCAAGTGATATACACAATGAATGACATAAAAGCAAACAGAAGATTGAGTTGAACAGATAAGGCAATCTTACCCTTACTGAGCTCCTTGACTTCAACAGAAGGAAACAGCAGAAAGCGGGCACTGACTGAGTACTCTGCTAAGCGAGATCCACAATGAGGTACACTGTAAAATACAATCCCTTGGGTATTCTGAACAACTGACCTCATTTCAGGATCCTCTGAAGCATCTAAAAGCATCTTTTTGACTAACAAGCCTGTAATGGAAAGATCATATTAGCTACATGCAGGGACATCAGACTTCACATAGAGATTACTATTACAGCAATAGCAGTTAAATTCAAATGTATCCAGCCCAGACCACTGATACAAGCAAATGCATCAGCTACACTAGTAAATGCACTAGCTATGCATCACTATGAAGCTGAGATTTAGCAATCACAAAGCCATGCAACAAGAAACCAGTGTTTAAAAAGTAGATATAGAGATTCTACTCCTTGTGTGGAGTCTTACTCTGATCGAACAAGACTTCTTGCATGGAGTGGAGTCTCCAAAAATTTGTCCTAGGACGTCAAAACTCTAAATACATTGACAATGTATTTTGGTATGCAAAATGTCAGCACTGGTTTAGTGTCTGTGTGAGTAAATCACCACTTGCTAAATGGGCAGCAGGAACCACAGACTGGCGTGGGAAGATAATGATAAAGATATTGTTTAGGATGGAGACCAGGACAGATCTGGGGTCTGACAGTGGCAGGTTGCGAGGGGAGACCAAGGTGAGCAAGCAAGAGATCGGTGGGGTGGGCACTGATTCTTAACCTGATTCCACCCATTCTGCCAAACCTCAGGACCTTCTCAGCACCGTCAGGTTCCATAACCCGCCTAACGGTACTATCAAATCTTCAGCCGCTCCTTCCTCCTCAATTCAGGCAGACCATCAGTGCTATCACACTCTGGGACATCTGGGAGCGTTCCCAATCTCCAGGACCCCTTCCCAGTACTTCCAAACACCAGGACCTACAATCCTCTTGCCCTTGTTGCTAAATCCCAGTAACCGTGGTGCTCCAAAACCCCAGGGTCCCTATCAAATTGCTGCTGAATGTGAGGACCACTCCATCTTAGTGCCACTAAACTCTAGGACTGTTCCCTGTACTGTAAAACGTCAGCACCTCCACCACTGTACAACCAAACCCACAACCCAATTCAGCCAAACTGCGGGTCTGCAACCCTCACCCACACCCCCCTCCCCTCAAAAGTCAAGGCCCCTCGGGGCTCTCTCTTCTTCCCACCCCAGTGCTAGGCAATAGTGGCCCACCTCCAACCTGATACATCTTATCTAACATCTTCCTGTACATTCTGTGCTTTAACTAAGAAATAAAATTAAATAAATAGATAAAGGAGCACATAATTATAATCATCAAGGCCACTCATTGGACACATGGGAAATTTGATCCCCAAAACACCAGTAAATATACAGCAGGAAAGCGAATAAAAACTTAATTTGACTTTTTTAGTCACCGTAAGTCATTGGGCTTGATAATATGTTGTTCACTATGTGGCATAACATCCTTATTGTTATAAACAGTGCATCATTCGGGTCACCGTGAGCAACACAACAGGAGAACCTATTGAAAATGGTACATAAGCATACCAACAACAATAACTTGCATTTGTATAACGACTTTCATGTAGTAAAACATCCCAAGATGCTTCACAGGAGCGTAAGCAGAAAAAAATGGACACCGAGCCAAAGAAGGTAGAATCATAGAAAGTTATGGCACAGAAGGAAGCCATTTGGCCCATCGTGTCCGTGCCGGCCGAAAAAGAGCTGTCCAGCTTCATCCCACTTTCTAGCACTTGGTCCGTAGCCCTGTAGGTTATG
This sequence comes from Heptranchias perlo, assembly GCF_035084215.1. Taxonomy (NCBI): domain Eukaryota; kingdom Metazoa; phylum Chordata; class Chondrichthyes; order Hexanchiformes; family Hexanchidae; genus Heptranchias; species Heptranchias perlo. Next base: position 60,007,519 of record NC_090332.1, read on the forward strand.
GCACTTCAAGTGCAAATCCAAGTACTTTTTAAATAAGTCAAGGGTTTCTGCCTCTACCACCCTTTCAGGCAGTGAATTCAAGACCCCCACCACCCTCTGGGTGAAAAAAATTCTCCTCAGCTCCCATGTAATCCTTCTACCAATTACATTAAATCTATCTCCCCTGGTCACTGACCCCTCAAGGTGACATCAGGACAGGTGACCAAAAGCTAGGCCAAAGAAGTAGGTTTTAAGCAGAGTCTGAAAGGAGCAGAGAGAGGTGGAGAGGCGAAGAGGTTTGGGGAGGGAATTCCAGAGCTTAGGGCCTAGACGGCTGATAGCATGGCCACCAATGGTGGAGTGAGGGAAATGGGGAGTGCACAAGAGGCCAGAGTTGGAGGAATGCAAAGTACGCGGAGGGTTGTCGGGCTAGAGGAGGTTACAGAGCTGGGATGGGGCGAGGCCATGGTGCGATTTGAACACAAGTTAAGAATTTTAAAATTGAGGCGTTGGTGGACCGGGAGCCAAGTAGGTCAGCGAGCACAGGGGTGATGGGTGAACGGGACTTGGTCCGAGTTAGGATACAGGCAGCAGAGCTTTGGATGTGCTCAACTTTATAGAGGGTGGAAGATGGAAGGCCAGCCAGGAGAGTATTGGAATAGTCGAGTCTGGAGGTAACAAAAGTATGGGTGAGAGTTTCAGCCACAGAAGGGCTAAGGCATGGGCAGAGACGTATGATATTATGGAGGTGGAAGTAGGCGTTCTTTGTGATGGAGATGACATGGGGTCGGATGCCCAGCTCGGGGCCAAATAGAATGCCGAGGTTGCGAACAGTCTGGCTCCACCTGATACATTAGCCAGAGAGGGGGATGGAATGAGTAGCTTGGGAACGGAGTTTGTGGTGGGGGCTGAAGACAATAGCTTCAGTCTTCCCTATGTTTAACTGGAGGAAATTTCAGCTCATCCAAGACTGGATGTCGGACAAGCAGTCCGACAACACAGAGGCAGTGGAGGGGTTGAGAAAGGCGAAGGTGAGGTAGAGCTGGCTATCATCAGCAAACATGTGGAACCTGATATTGTGTGTTTGGATGATGTTGCCAAGGGGCAGCATGTACATAAGAAACAGGAGGGAGCCAAAGATAGATCCTTGAGGGTCTCCAGAGGTAACAGGGCGAGGCCAGGAAGAGAAAACATTGCAGAAGATTCTCTGGCTACAATACTCTGTATTGGTAAGAGTGGAACCAAGCAAAAGCAGTCACAAACAGCTGGACAACGGAGGAGAGGTGTTGGAGGAGGAGGGTGTGGTCAACTGTGTCAATGGCTGCAGACTGGTTGTGAAGGATGAGGAGGGACAGTGCACCGTGGTCACAGTCACAGAGGATGTCATTTGTGACACTGATTAGGACTGTGGCAGGGGCAGAAACCTGATTGGAGAGGTTCAAACATGGAGTTGCGGAAAAGATGGGCACGGAATTGGGAGGCGACAACACATTCAAGGACTTGAGAAAAAAGGGAGGTTGGAAATGGGGCTGTAGTTTGCAAGGATAGAGAGATCAAGTGTGTTTTTTTTCCAGGAGGGATCTGATGACAGCAGATTTGAAAGGGAGTGGGACAGTATCCGAGGAGAGGGAACCATTTACAGTGTCAGTTAGCATGGAGGCCAAGAAAGGAAGTTGGGTGGTCAGCAGTTTAGTGGGAATACGGTTGAGAGAGCAGGAGGTGGGACTCATGGACAAGATAAGCTTGGCAAGGGTATGAGGGGAGATAGGAGAGAAACTAGAGAGAGATGAGTTCAGTTCTATGGCGGGGCGAACCTTGGTGGAAACTTGGCTTGGTGGGCTAGGGGAAGGGAGGGATGCGGCAGAGGCAGCTGAATGAATGGTATCAATGTTATTGACAAAGAAGTCCATGAGCTCCTTGCACGTTGTTGGAGGTAAGGGTGGAGGGGGTAGGGGAGAGGGGTTTAAGGAGATGGTTGGTAGAGGAGAAAAGAAGTCTGATGTCACACTTTGTTCCAGATGCAAAATAACTTTAAAGAGAAACACAGTGACTGAATGCTGGCTGCTTCTGACCTACACACGAAACTGACCACTAACAATTCTACAAAATTCCCTGACCAAAAGAATTAAACTTAGCCTCCATTAATGTAATAATTAGGCTTTGTGGCCTTAAACACAAAAAAAGAGAAAACCAGTCTGACCTATAACTGACCCAAGAATGCAGAGCAATTATACCTTGCAGTCTTAAAGCGTTACACTTTGTGTGGCACAATTCACATTCACTATTTATTTTCAAATTCATACGAACGCCTAAACATTAGCCTCAGAATAATATATTGAGCTCTTCTATTTTTCTGTGGTTATACAGATTATCAGGTCATTTATCTCATTGCTATTTGTGGGATCTTGCTCAGTGCAAATTGACTATAACGTTTGCCTACATTACAACAGTGACTATGCTTCAATAGTACTTTATTGGCTGTGCGTGCTTTGGAATAGGACATGAAAGATACCATATAAATGCAAGTTCTTCCTTAATTTTAAAAGCAAAGATCAAGTAGACCAATGGGTAGCATTTCTATAGGGGTTCTCCCGTAAATTCAGTGGACAATTGGGAGAAACCTTGGCGTAAACATTTCTCCAGGGTTTCGAGCAATCTTCCGCTGGAATTACAACAGGAGATCGGGAAACCCCTGCAGAAATTCCATGGCAATACAATTATATATACGCACATACTAGCTGATCTGCTGGAAATACGGTCGGCAAGAATGGACAGAGGATCGAATACAAATACAACAGAGGAGAAAACCAACAAATGGGAAGGACTGGGGCTCAATACAGGTTATTATATCTTGTAATATATTATAAACTGTTATACCATTTGCATTTCCTTTATTTATGTTTATACTCAGAACCGTACAATCATTGTTTATAAAAATTGTAGCAAGCTCTGGAAATACTGTACCATTATTCAAGTTTGGAAGGAGGTTCTCAATAAATATACTTATATACATCAGGATTTTTAAGTAGAACCTCCAAGCACTGCTGTATAGGTATTTCATAGAAAGGAAAGATATAAAAATTGAATAACAATCATTTTTGTATTCATGGCAATATTGAAACTTGTTAACCAATTCTGAGTGCAAATTAAAGAAAAACCTGTGAGTGATGTCTCCTGGAGCAAGCTACTAAATACCTGTGTCCTTGACCCATAATTCTGTGCTGCAGGAGATTTTCAAATATATTAGTGCAATCATTTCTGTCTGATACAGGTACAGGAATATTTTTCATAAAGTGTAAACTATAAAACAGGGACAGAGGGAAATCTGTTTGTTTGTTTTTGTAAAATTCTTACCTCCCATACTATGAGCTACCCACACCACTGGCCTATCCCCAACCCCTGCAGCTTTCAGTTTAGTCAGCAGCTCCCGACTCCTGTAAGCCAAGGATTTCCTAGATAAAAACAAAAAGCGAGACAAGTCCAGTTTCACTGCAGCTGTAAATTCACGCTGGTTTCAAACTTAAGAGTGGCTTCTGAATTTTAAAAAAAAATGCACAATGGACTCCTAACTTGCCGGAATGCAGTCTTTATAAAGTTGAGAGAGAATTCAACCCATTAATACAAACACTCGACAATCAGTTTCTGGGCTATCCAGACCAGTGGACACCTGCTGCTGCCCGGGGAGTTGACCAAGCACACCGGGTCTGAAGGGACAAAGGCTGTGACCAAGTACATCAACTCCAAGTGAAACTCCACAACGTACTGAAAAAAAACACCCAGTTGTCGAGACAGGGAGAGACATATGTACTGCAGTCAAAGGAATTCTGCTGCTACTTTCAAGACCCTGTGAATACCATGGGAATTGACTTCAGACAGAAGAGAATTTAATCCTCATGTGCTGAACCTGGAGTACTAGCACTTACAGCTTTCACAGCCCTCTCTCATCAGTAAAGAGGCAATGTCACACATGGAGATGCTGGGGGAATTGAAGGAGTGAGACATCTCCTGGTGCTATAGGAGACTTGAATTCAGGCATATAAGAGCCACAAGGATCCTTAAAGCCAACCCTGCTTGGCCTGTAGGATGGCCGGGATGCTTCTACTGCCAAGGTTCTACTGTTGCCTTTTGAAGAGCTCAGTATCTCCAGCACCTGCTGAGGCCTTCCCAAATAAAATGTGTGATGGATCACAAAGAAGTTAGAAAGGGGGAATGCTGGAAAGCTGGGGGATTCAGAATGTCCCCGCAGGAATGTTGGCGTTTATTGCTAGGGGGATAGAATATAAAAACAGGGAGGTATTGCTGCAGTTATATAAGGTATTGGTGAGACCGCACCTGGAATACTGCATACAGTTTTGGTGTCCATACTTAAGAAAAGACATACTTGCTCTCGAGGCAGTACAAAGAAGGTTCACTTGGTTAATCCCGGGGATGAGGGGACGGACATATGAGGAGAGGTTGAGTAGATTGGGACTCTACTCATTGGAGTTCAGAAGAATGAGAGGCGATCTTATTGAAACATATAAGATTGTGAAGGGGCTTGATCGGGTGGATGCAGTAAGGATGTTCCCAAGGATGGGTGAAACTAGAACTAGGGGGCATAATCTTAGAATAAGGGGCTGCTCCTTCAAAACTGAGATGAGGGGAAACTTCTTCACTCAGAGGGTGGTAGGTCTGTGGAATTTGCTGCCCCAGGAAGCTGTGGAAGCTACATCATTGAATAAATTCAAAGCAGAAATAGACAGTTTCCTAGAAGTGAAGGGAATTAGGGGTTACAGGGAGCGGGCAGGAAATTGGACATGAATTTAGATTTGAGGTTAGGATCAGATCAGCCATGATCTTATTAAATGGTGGAGCAGGCTCGAAGGGCCAATTGGCCTACTCCTGCTCCTATTTCTTATGTTCTTAGGTGTCGTACTGGGTCAGACCCCACGATAGGAATCAATGCATAGACACACCTGAAATGGATTCTACCTGAGCACTGAACTCAGTAAAAGCAAATGTGCCCAGGTGCAGGAATACATAAGAATATACATAAGGTATACATAAGAACATAAGAGTAGGCCATCCGGCCCCTTGAGCCTGCTCTGCCATTCAACAAGATAATGGCTGATCTTCTACCTCAACTCCATTTTCCTACACCATCCCCATATCCCTTGATGCCTTAATACCTAGAAATCTATTGATCCCTGTTTGAATGTACTCAATGACTAAGCCTCCACAGCCCTATGGGTAGAGAATTCCAAAGATTCAACGCCCTCTGAGTGAAGAAATTTCTCCTCATCTCAGTCCGAAATGACCTACCCCTTAATCTGAGACTGTGACCCCTGGTTCTTGACTCCCCAACCTACCCTGTCGAGCCCTGTAAGAATTTTGTATGTTTCAACGAGATCACCTCTCATTCTTCTAGAGAATACAGGCCTAGTCTACTCAATCTCTCCTCATACGACAATCCCGCCATCCCAGGAATCAGTCTGTGGCAAGTATATCCTCTCTCAAGGAAGGAGACCAAAATTGTACACAATATTATCGGTGCGGTCTCACCAAGGCCCTATATAATTGCAGTAAGACATCTTTACTCCTGTACTCAAATCCTCTTGTAATAAAGGCCAACATAACATTTGCCTTCCTAATTGCTTGCTGCACCTGCATGTTAGCTTTCAGTGACTCATATACAAGGACACCCAGGTCCCTTGAACATCAACATTTCCCAATCTCTCACCATTTAAAAAATACTCTGCATTTCTGTTTTTCCTACCAAAGTGGATAACTTCACATTTTTCCACATTATATTCCATCTGCCATGTTCTTGCCCACTCACTTAGCCTGTCTATATCCCCATGAAGCCTCTTTGCATCATCCTCCTCACAACTCACATTCCTACCTAGTTTTGTGTCATCAGCAAACTTGGAAATATTACATTTGGTCCCCTCATCCAAATCATTGATATAGATTGTGAATAGCTGGGGCCCAAGCACCGCCCCCTGCGATACACCACTGGTCACAGACTGCCAATCTGAAAAAGACCCATTTATTCCTACTCTCTGTTTTCTGTCTGTTAACCAATTCTCAATCCATGCCAGTATATTACTCCAAATTCCATGTGCTCTAACTTTGTTCACCAACCTCCTGTGTGGGACCTTATCAAAAGCCTTCTGAAAATCCAAATACACAACATCCACTGGTTCCCCCTTATCTATTCTACTAGTTACATCTTCAAAGAACTCCAATAGGTTTGTCAAACATGATTTCCCTTTCATAAATCCATGTTGACTCTGCCAAATCCTATTATTATTTTCTAAGTGTCCTGTTATCACATCCTTTATAATAGATTCTAGCATTTTCTCTACTACTGATGTCAGGCTAACAGTTCCCTGTTTTCTCTCTCCCTCCTTTCTTAAATAGTGGGCTTACATTTGCTAACCTCCAATCTGCAGGAACCCATTCCAGAATCTATAGAATTTTGGAAGATGACAACCAATGCATCCACTATCACTATAGCTACCTCTTTCAAAACCCTGGGATGTAGATCATCAGGTCCTTGGGATTTATCGACTTTCAGTCCCATTAATTTCTCTAGTACTATATTTTTTTACTAATACTAATTTCTTTCAGTTCCTCATTCTCACCAGACCCTTGATTCTCGAGTATTTCTGGGAGGTTTTTTGTGTCTTCTTCCGTGAAGACAGACACAAAGTATTTGTTTAATTTCTCTGCCATTTCCTTATTCCCCATTATAAATTCTCCCGTCTCTGTCTGTAAGGGACCCACATTTGCCTTCGCCAGTCTTTTCCTTTTTACATACCTATAGTAGCTTTTACAGTCCGTTTTTATGTTTCTCACTAGTTTACTCTCATATTCTACTTTCCCTTTCTTTATCAATTTCTTGGTCCTCCTTTGCTGAATTTTAAAATTCTCCCAATCCTCAGGCTTACTGCTTTTTCTGGCAATTTTATATGCCTCTTTCTTTGATTTAATACTATCTTTAATTTCTTTTGTTAGCCATGGTTGGACCACTTTTCCTGTTGGGTTTTTGTTCCTTAAAGGAATATATATTTGTTGCAAATTATGTATTAATTCTTTAAATGCTAGCCATTGCCTGTCTAATGTAGTTCCCCAATCAACCATAGCCAACTTGTACCTCATACCTTTGTAGTTTCCTTTATTTAGATTTAAGATCCTAGTTTCGGATTGAACTGCATCACTTTCAAACTTAATGAAAAATTCTATCTCCTTTACAACAAGATTATTAATTAACCCTTTCTCATTGCACAATAACCTGAATGCCTGCTTTCATCCTTCTCATCCAATTCCAAAAGTTCAGAAGAGTGACTCACATCCCAATGACTAAAGTCACAAGCTTATGACTGCCAGAAATATAAATATCACCCACCTCCTTCCCACGTTCCTTTTCAGATCCTGAAATGATCTGTAAATGATATGCTCCAAAACCTGTGCCTATGTAGATTTGTTACCAAGTGCTGGGAGATATATAATGATAGGATGGATTTGCTCCACTGAATTTGTCCTTCCTAATCGTGGGTAAGCCCTCAGTTTCTGCTCAGCAACACCCCAATGATGCAACCCAACACTAGGAACTTGCCAGATAAAGAACTGCAGGGACATACCCACATTTTACCACTGCACTTTACAATGGATTGATGACAAACACACTGCATCACCACCTCAAACAATTTAAGGATCCATTTCACTGATCTTCATAATTAGAACTACACTATAATTTCAAATGGATTTAAAATAAATCACTTCAAATTATTATTCATATTTTAGTTTTGCTGGAGGGAGTATCTAAACACAAAGTATGTTTTGAATAGGACAATACTTTTAAAAATAAATATGAATGATTCCTACAAGTCAACAGGTACTTCAAGATATGAGGAAAAGAAGTTTAATAAAGGTGCAAGATCTAGACACAGATTTATTTACTCATACATCCATTCACTATAACAAACTGTAGTAAAATATTGGTTCTGATATCACAAATTGCTAACATCTCCCTCTGAGCGAAATCACAGAAAGCGCTCTCAGTATCATGTGATCCTTCACTGTAACAAGTTTTTGGTGCCCATTCCCAAAGAAAAT